>NC_056731.1:1996812458-1996914958 GCF_019279795.1 Protopterus annectens
CATGTATGGGCAGTCTATTTCAGAGTCTGGGGAGTCTCTGGGTTAGAAACCTATCCCTCCAGCATGATTTGTTCATTGTGATGACAAGGTTTAGATCCCTGGAGCATGTGTCTCTGAGGGATTGGGATTTCTTTAGTTGTAGCGTGTCTAACAGCCCTGGGTTTGACATGGTCTTGTATGTTAAGCAGAGATCGCCTCTGAGTAGATGATATGTGACAGAGTATAGGTGGAGTTTTTTAGATGGTCAGCATAGGGCATCTGCTTTAGGCCTGTGATTCTTTTAGTGAGGTATTTCTGAGGCCTTTCCAGTTGTTGCAGATGTCTTGAGAAGTACAAACCAAACGGGGCATTGTATTCTATAATGGGTCTAATGACGGATGAGTACAGTGGGACAATGACCTCCTTTTTTTCTGGATGAAAAGGCCTTAGTGATGAGGTGTGCCATATAGAAGGATTTGTTGACTGTTGTGATGATGTGGTTAACAAAGGAGATACCACTATCCACCTGTGTTTCTAAGTCTCTTATCACACTTTCTATGTTTAGTGTACTGCCACCTATGTGCTAATTCATGGTGGTCACAGTCAGAAGCCATTGTGCACATCAAAGTACTGGAGATAAGGCCAGGCCTATAAAACTGCAGGCATTTCATGACTCCATGCCTCAAGGTGCCATAACCATCCACATTAACTGCATGGAAGTGGTTGGCTTGTTAACAGGAAAAGAGGTAGATCACACCGATTGTGTCTGTAGAAGAGTAGTAAGGGGTGGAAAAGGGAAATATCAACCAGACACTTTCTGATATGCAGTCATATCACTGGGGAAGACAGTACTGTGGTATTCAAACTCCATCATTGTTATCTGATGCCTCATGAGTGGTCCATTTAGAACTGAAGCTATACTGCAGTTAGAGAAAGCCTTATTGCGACCTCTGCATCCCTGAGAGACACCAGGTACAGTAACTTCTTTTCCTTCAGTTATCTCCTGGATGAATATCTAAGAAGAAGTATCTAAGATGAACGAGATCATTCTCCAGGTACATTTTGGAACAGAAGAAAAAAGACATCAAGCCTATAATAAAATAAAGAAATACCTCCATCCTGTCAGTTTCTAGTACTCTGCAGCTATTGATACACATTTGATAAACATCCCGGAGAATGAGGTGACACCAAACAATGTCTGAAACTGCTAATGAATAACTCTTACTAAAAAAGGCAGAAATATCCTGGACTGCTTGGCAATCTGGATACAGCGGTAAGCATCTTGTAGGTCCTGAGAGCACATCCAGTTTCTTACTGACAGACATGGAAGGACAGATTGCCTAGTGACTGCACAATATAGGCTTCATGTCTTTTTTCTTCTGTCCCAAAATGTACCTGGAGAATGATCTCATTCATCTTGGTCTACTGGGAATCTCTTTCAGCCTCATTTTCTATTATTTCTTTTATTCTTGTTACACTCTTTTGATGGGATGGGATATGTGACAGCAGGAGATAGTGGAGCTGGGTAGAGCCATGGAAAAGAATGATATAGCTTCTGGGTATTTCTACCCTTATCCAGTTTTACTACATGATGGTCCAGCCCCTGACTTCATCCAGACTGGAACAGTCAGTCAAACCCTTGGGAAACTGACTGCTGTCCCCAAATATGCCAGTGTTACCCTTGTTATTACTGACTGATGTTGCGTATGGGTTGTTAACCATTACAAAAGTTACCATGGCCAAGTTGTTTCTTTCCGGACAGCAGATGTTTTTTTGTTGCCAGACACTATAAAACCAGAACTGACACAGACTTTGCTGATTTACAGAAAAAGTGTGCTGCAGACTCTGGCATTTTTCACAAGCAGTGGTAAGAATCTATCCTTCTTTTTCCATATTCTTCAGATGAACACTAACATTTGGGTAAAAAAGAATTGACCCATCAAAGAGAGCATTGATAAGGCTAGGTGTCTGCAGTGTTGTCTGTCAGACACAGCCAGGTATGACTGCACAGAGCAATAAAGGACCATTCTGTCTGAGAAGTAACATCAGCTTAGTTGCATGCAAGTTTCACAGCGAGTGCTGGTCAGCATTGTTGTGCCTTATACTGTAATGCATGAATGACATTTACCACAATTTTAATGTGTTCATTTACTATGTGAGAATCCCCCATGATCCCTTTCATCTCGGAGGTAACCAGACATACATCTAATGTATGTCATACTAGCTGTAATTATTTTACTGTGGCACTTGTGTTTCACCCACATGTTAGCAATCAGTAGAGTTGCATTGCTTGCTGTTCAGTTCCTAAAAGGGGCAACATTATATGAATGTATTGGTGTTACAGTAACACTATTATATCCAGTTTTTCATGCCCATTTTTTGCTGGACAATGAAATATCATCTCAGGCTGTAATTGTATGGCAGTGAAATATTTATTTGGGGTATGTCATGCTGTAAGTGCTACTGTGGCACATGCATTGAGTACTGCTTTTATAGTATACCTGCACCGATAGACTGGGGTTCAATTCCAGTACAGTGTGTGTCCTACATGAGAGAAGCAGCTTCCTTACCAAAGAAGCTTTCATATTGTAATGCTCAGTGTTGTCTGGACAGTACCATGTGTAACTCCTCTCCAGCATTGTGAATAATTCTGAGTGTTCATATTATATTCATACCTCCTGTGTTAACACACACTCAGTTCAATTATTTGAGACAGTCTCCATTGCTATCTGGTATGGCACATGTCGCTAAAAAAGAGGTGCGGAGAAAGTTTGTATAATAGCAGAGGTTTGAGTTTTTTTAACATTTGTCTGTCAGACAACAGTGACTCACACACACTCAAATAGCCTTCTTTTTCAGGTAGCTCATTAGTCCACATTATCTGGTATGATACTGCTGTATGCCTTTCAAAGGTGTTCTTCCTTACATGGCAAATATCGATATGCCTGTGTTGGTTATGACTTGTTATGCATCTGTCTGATATCTGTTTGTAATGTGTCCCAAAAATGACATGATGCAAATGTTTCTTAGGTCATGCTAATATACATTAACTATTCACAAGATAATTAGGCTCTGTATTGCATGTCTTCTTCCAGACATGCTTTTAATACTGCAGTTTTCCATCACACTATACAGATTAATGCAAGATGTGAGACTCCATAAACATTTCTTACCATATGACATACTGCACGATCATCATAAAATGTGACTGGTCCTCTGTTACAACACTTTATATTGGTTTGCTGCTGTTGAATTGCTGTTATGTTACTGTTCTCTATAATTGCATGTGAGAATGCCCAGTATTATTATGTCAGACATGTTTGTGAGCATGCCCAGTATTATTATGTCAGACATATTTGCAAATCAGCAATGGCAAAACTGGACTCCTGACATGTCATCCGATCTGTGTTGTCATTTCTCATTTATGTATGTTGTTTGTTATTAGATTGACATGTAACATTTACATAACCATACAACACTTGCTTGTCTATTACATCTTCATACATGATAAACCCCTTTCCTATTGGTGTCACTGACATTTGTTTTCATAAACATGTCAATTTCTGAGTTACCTGATGTTACAGCTGTAAGGCCCCTTGTTCTTGTATAAACATAGTGAGATAAATAATACAACAGTGTTGACACCTTGCACACAAAAATTCCCTGCATATACATCCTTATATGCAATAACTGCATTCCATGCATTCATTCCTTAAGTATATTCTGCCCTTGCTAAATATCATCTCAAGTCAGTATTTAATTAACATGTATATCACATTTTTACTCCCTTTTGTTACACTGCAGCTATATGTCCCTATCACGTCCTTTATTATCATGTCCATTATTATTATTATGCGCATAAGTGTGGGACTGTCATTCACATTAATTATCATTATATCAGTATTGCAGATTTTAAATCAGTCTTATACACTTTTGTCACATTTGCCTGTGGGATTAGAGTACACTTCAAACATTCCCTCTTCAGCATTAACTATTAATTTTAACCCATTTTATTTACCAGTTCCCCCATTTCACTTCCCCTCGTTCTGTATTGTTTCCCTGTACTTACTTTAATATGTCTGGACTGCACTGTGCAGGCTTGTATCTGAGCATTTCCTATATGCAAACCATTTTGTTTACATTGTGTACTTGTGATTGTATGCACTTTTCCATGGCCAGGAATGCTATTGCTGGCTATGAAAAGGTGCTTACAACTGTGTAGGTGTGATGAGTAGCATGCATATTCAAATAGCACTGCGGCTCATCATTCTAACGTGCTTACATCATGTAGGAGTAGCTCTGCACCTACAGAATTGTTAATGAATCCCAGGGTACATGTCCAGCATACATTTATAATTTCAGTAAGATGTATCATGGAAGTGATGAAGAAAGATAGAGCATGTAAGAAGAAGCGCAGTATATGGGTATATGAGAAATACTGGGAATTATAATTCATGTTCAGACAGTCAAGTTAGCAGGAGGCCATTACAGAAAAGCATTATTAAATTAACTTCATAATGGTGTGCAACCCTCTACTCATGAATGTGAAGGTTTCCTATGTGACAAAATCTGACCAGTTGCAGTACATGTTAACATCCTGCAACTTAAAAGTCACTCATCTCATGTGCAATTTAAAATTTCATCATTAATCATCTGATCTGTGGGTAAACAGGGCTTTGTCAGAAAGCAGAGGTATTCTAATTCTTTACTTGCTAACTAAAAAAATGCCAAATGTTTATATTTCTTAGACATTTTGTAACAAACAAAACCCACTGCACAGTCTGTCAATGATACACTGTTGTAGTAGCCTATTATTTGGTGTCTATAAATATTTCTGATTATGTTGTCCAGTGACAGTCTTTTAAATATGACTTGAAGCAAGACATTTACCTCCCAGTATTCCCAAGTCAGCCACTAAAATGGTCACATGAAACCAACTAATATTAACCTGATAATAAATAAAATCCATAAATAAGTGACATGCATGGTATTATAAATATAAACCTATACTTTATTTAATGTTCTGTATAGTGATGAATACTTTATCATTGAGATTGATTTTGTAATTGATAGACTTAATATAGAATGTGACCAGATATACAGGAAAACAAAGGTATATACTGTTAAAAAACATAAGAGTTTAGCAGACATATCCATTGCAATATTTCATTGTGATGGAGGTGAACAGTTGTGCAGTACTGAAAGCAGAGAAAGGCACTTGTGTATTTAGAAATCCTAACTGCTTTGCCCGTTTACTACAAAGCCTTTACAGAACAAAAGGTGCAAAGGCCATCTTGATATGAAACTTTAACCAATTACATAGTAGAAAAACTCTCAGATGCACAGAGATGATGTTTAAAAGGTTTTTGTCTTTAATTAGAAAAGGCATCAGTGTGGGATTCCAGGAGCAGTGGCCCGAAGGTGATGTGAAAGCTAATGCTGAAACAAATGACGAAACTATTAATTCCCATGGAGCACAATGTATTTACAATGACATAAAAATGATCTACTTATTCAAGAACAGAACAGTGGAAATGCTGTGGGGAAATAGTGCATTTTAAGGATGGTTGGACTAACAGGCTTTATACTTAACTTTAATGTGTTAATTCCTTCAAGCCATCTTAAAATTAATTTCATTAACAATGGATTGCATGGCTTCCAATATGTTTAATGAACTGTAGGTAGCCTGGAATTCCATTTAAAACATTTATTTTTTATGGATTCTTTGAGAATTAGATTATAATCTATAGTGAACAGTGTTTCTGCAAGTGTGATTATTTATTTATCCCTGCAATAAACTAAATGCAATTTATGTAAGAATAGTTATCAATTCACCATTACACTGTATATTAAATATAGTGATCCTTTCACCATTACACTATATATTAAACATAGTGATCCTTTCACCATTACACTGTGTATTAAACATAGTGATCCTTTCACCATTACACTGTATATTAAACATAGTGATCCTTTCACCATTACACTGTATATTAAACATAGTGATCCTTTCACCATTACATTGTATATTAAACATAGTGATCCTTTCACCATTACACTGTATATTAAACATTGTGACCCTTTCACCATTACACTGTATATTAAACATAGTGATCCTTTCACCATTACACTGTATATTAAACATAGTGATCCTTTCACCATTACACTGTATATTAAACATAGTGATCCTTTCACCATTACACTGTATATTAAACATAGTGATCCTTTCACCGTTACACTGTATGTTAAATATCATATGTCAGCTTAAAAAAAACAAGGTTAGCTATTGGTTATAAGGGTTCTACTCAAGAACATTTTTCACATAAAAAGAAAGCAGTGATATTATGACTCAAATGATATGAAGCCATGGGGTGCAAAAGCAACACTACAATACTTGAATTTGCTCTGAGTGTTTGCAAAGTAAGATAATAATTTATTTCTACAATTCGTATGAAGAATATATGAATGTCAGATTGAAAAAATAATAGAACATAATTAGAAGTGATTAAAAACAGAACTTTAGAACATAATTTCAAGTGGTTAAAAATAGAATTTTATTGCCATATTCTTATGACAGTATAATTAATGTTTAAGCAGTAACCAATGAGTGGGTGTGGGTATATTGAGGATTTATCTATGGTTGGTGTGGTTTGATTATGAGGGCAAAGCCGGAGTGATTAAACAAAGCGAAATGTGGGTAAATCTTCAATATATCCAAACACATGAGTCAGCGAGTTGTTGCTATTATACAATGACATTACTTAAGAAAAAATTGCTTACTTTTCTGAAATAATGTCTTTGTATAACAGTGCTGTAGCATTTCTCTGTGTTGTTTCCTCATTCTTCCACATTTGTTGATACACAGTGTATGCATATGGCGACTTACATTGTCATGGTGACACAGTACATCAGTGCTGTTGTGTGTATGCATATGGCGACTTACATTCTCATGCTGACACAGTACATCGGTGCTGTTGTGTGTATGCATATGGCGACTTACATTCTCATGGTGACACAGTACATCGGTGCTGTTGTGTGTATGCATATGGTGACTTACATTATCATGGTGACACAGTACATCGGTGCTGTTTTGTGTATGCATATGGCGACTTACATTCTCATGCTGACAGTACATCGATGCTGTTGTGTGTATGCATATGGTGACTTACATTCTCATGGTGACACAGTACATCGGTGCTGTTGTGTGTATGCATATGACGACTTACATTCTCATGGTGACACAGTACATCGGTGCTGTTGTGTGTATGTATATGGTGACTTACATTGTCATGGTGACACAGTACATCGGTGCTGTTTTGTGTATGCATATGGCGACTTACATTCTCATGCTGACACAGTACATCGGTGCTGTTGTGTGTATGCATATGGCAACTTACATTCTCATGCTGACACAGTACATTGGTGCTGTTGTGTGTATGCATATGGCGACTTACATTCTCATGGTGACACAGTACATCAGTGCTGTTGTGTGTATGCATATGGTGACTTACATTCTCATGGTGACACAGTACATTGGTGCTGTTGTGTGTATGCATATGGCGACTTACATTGTCATGCTGACACAGTACATCGGTGCTGTTGTGTGTATGCATATGGCGACTTACATTCTCATCCTGACACAGTACATCAGTGCTGTTGTGTGTATGCATATGGCGACTTACATTGTCATGCTGACACAGTACATCGGTGCTGTTGTGTGTATGCATATGACGACTTACATTCTCATGGGGACACAGTTCATCAGTGCTGTTGTGTGTATGCATATGGCGACTTACATTCTCATGGTGACACAGTACATCGGTGCTGTTGTGTGTATGCATATGGCAACTTACATTCTCATCCTGACACAGTACATCGGTGCTGTTGTATGTATGCATATGGCGACTTACATTCTCATGCTGACACAGTACATCGGTGCTGTTGTGTGTATGCATACGGCGACTTACATTCTCATGGTGACACAGTACATCGGTGCTGTTGTGTGTATGCATATTGCGACTTACATTGTCATGCTGACACAGTACATCGGTGCTGTTGTGTGTATGCATATGGCGACTTACATTGTCATGATGACACAGTACATCGGTGCTGTTGTGTGTATGCATATGGCGACTTACATTCTCATGGTGACACAGTGCATCAGTGCTGTTGTGTGTATGCATATGGCGACTTACATTCTCATGGTGACAGTACATTGGTGCAGTTGTGTGTATGCATATGGTGACTTAAATTCTCATGGTGACACAGTACATCAGTGCTGTTGTGTGTATGCATATGGCGACTTGCATTCTCATGGTGACACAGTACATCGGTGCTGTTGTGTGTATGCATATGGCGACTTACATTGTCATGCTGACACAGTACATCGGTGCTGTTGTGTGTATGCATATGGCGACTTACATTCTCATGGTGACACAGTAAATTGGTGCTGTTGTATATATGCATATGGTGACCTACATTCTCATGGTGACACAGTACATCAGAGCTATTGTGTGTATGCATATGGCAACTTACATTCTCATGGTGACACAGTACATCTGTGCTGTTGTGTGTATGCAGATGGCGACATACATTGTCATGCCGACACAGTACATCGGTGCTGTTGTGGGTATGCATATGGCGACTTACATTCTCATGGTGACACAGTACATTGGTGCTGTTGTGTGTATGCATATGGTGACTTGCATTCTCATGGTGACACAGTACATTAATGCTGTTGTGTGTATGCATATGGCGACTTACATTCTCATCCTGACACAGTACATCGGTGCTGTTGTGTGTATGCATATGGTGACTTACATTCTCATGCTGACACAGTACATCAGTGCTGTTGTGTGTATGAATATGGCGACTTAAATTTTCATGGTGACACAGTACATCAGTGCTGTTGTGTGTCTGCATATGGCGATTTACATTGTCATGCTGACACCGTACATCGGTGCTGTTGTGTGTATGCATATGGCGACTTACTTTCTCATGCTGACACAGTACATCGGTGCTGTTGTGTGTATGCATATGGCAACTTACATCCTCATGGTGACACAGTACATCAGTGCTGTTGTGTGTATGCATATGGCGATTTACATTCTCATGGTGACACAGTACATTGGTGCTGTTGTGTATGCATATCGCGACTTACATTCTCATGCTGACACAGTACATCAGTGCTGTTGTGTGTATGCATATGATGACTTACATTGTCATGCTGACACAGTACATCGGTGCTGTTGTGGGTATGCATATGGCGACTTACATTCTCATGGTGACACAGTACATCGGTGCTGTTGTGGGTATGCATATGGCGACTTATATTCTCATGGTGACACAGTACATCGGTGCTGTTGTGTGTATGCATATGGCGACTTACATTGTCATGGTGACACAGTACATTGGTGCTGTTGTGTGTATGCATATGGAGACTTACATTGTCATGGTGACACAGTACATCGGTGCTGTTGTGTGTATGCACATGGCGACTTATATTCTCATGGTGACACAGTACATCGGTGCTGTTGTGTGTGTGCATATGGCGACTTACATTCTCATGGTGACAGAGTACATCGGTGCTGTTGTGTGTATGCATATGGCGACTTACATTCTCATGGTGACACAGTACATCCGTGCTGTTGTGTGTATGCATATGGCGACTTTCATTCACATGGTGACACAGTACATCGGTGCTGTTGTGTGTATGCATATGGCGACTTACATTCTCATGCTGACATAGCACATTGGTGCTGTTGTGTGTATGCATATGGCGACTTACAGTCTCATGCTGACACAGTACCTCGGTGCTGTTGTGTGTATGCATATGGCGACTTACATTCTCATGCTGACACAGTACATCGGTGCTGTTGTGTGTATGCATATGGCAACTTACATTTTCATGGTGACGCAGTACATCGGTGCTGTTGTGTGTATGCATATGGTGACTTTCATTCTCATGGTGACACAGTACATCTGTGCTGTTGTGTGTATGCATATGGCGACTTACATTCTCATGCTGACACAGTACATCGGTGCTGTTGTGTGTATACATATGGTGACTTACATTCTCATGCTGACACAGTACATTGGTGCTGTTGTGTGTATGCATATGGCGACTTACATTCTCATTGTGACACAGTACATCGGTGCTGTTGTGTGTATGCATAAGGCGACTTACATTCTCATGCTGACACAGTATATCGGTGCTGTTGTGTGTATGCATATGGCGACTTACATTCTCATGGTGACACAGTACATCGGTGCTGTTGTGTGTATGCATATGGTGACTTACATTCTCATGCTGACACAGTACATAGGTGCTTTTGTGTGTATGCATATGGCTACTTACATTCTCATGCTGACACAGTACATTGGTGCTGTTGTGTGTATGCATATGGCGACTTACATTCTCATGCTGACACAGCACATCAGTGCTGTTGTGTGTATGCATATGGTGACTTACATTCTCATGGTGACACAGTACATCAGTGCTGATTTGTGTATGCATAAGGCGACTTGCATTCTCATGCTGATACAGTACATCGGTGCTGTTGTGTGTATGCATATGGCGACTTACATTCTCATGGTGACACAGTACATCGGTGCTGTTGTGTGTATGCATAAGGCGACTTACATTCTCATACTCCCACAGTACATCGGTGCTGTTGTGTGTATGCATATGGCAACTTACATTCTCATGGTGACACAGTACATCGGTGCTGTTGTGTGTATGCATATGGCGACTTACATTCTCATGGTGACACAGTACATTGGTGCTATTGTGTGTATGCATATGGTGACTTACATTCTCATGGTGACACAGTACATCGGTGCTGTTGTGTGTATGCATATGACGACTTACATTCTCATGCTGACACAGTACACCGGTGCTGTTGTGTGTATGCATATGGTGCTTTACATTCTCGTGCTCACACAGCACATCGGTGCTGTTGTGTGTATGCATATGGTGACTTTCATTCTCGTGCTGACACAGTACACCGGTGCTGTTGTGTGTATGCATATGGTGATTTACATTCTCGTGCTGACACAGTACATCGGTGCTATTGTGTGTATGCATATGGCAACTTGCATTCTCATGGTGACACAGTACATTAATGCTGTTGTGTGTATGCATATGGTGACTTACATTCTCATCCTGACACAGTATATTGGTGCTGTTGTGTGTATGCATATGGTGACTTACATTCTCATGCTGACACAGTACATCGGTGCTGTTGTGTGTATGAATATGGCGTCTTAAATTTTCATGGTGACACAGTACATCGGTGCTGTTGTGTGTCTGCATATGGCGACTTACATTGTCATGCTGACACAGTACATCGGTGCTGTTGTGTGTATGCATATGGCGACTTACTTTCTCATGCTGACACAGTACATCGGTGCTTTTGTGTGTATGCATATGGCGACTTACATCCTCATGGTGACACAGTACATCGGTGCTGTTGTGTGTATCCATATGGCGACTTACTTTCTCATGCTGACACAGTACATCGGTGCTGTTGTGTGTATGCATATGGTGACTTACATTCTCGTGCTGACACAGTACACCGGTGCTGTTGTTTGTATGCATATGGTGATTTACATTCTCGTGCTGACACAGTACATCGGTGCTATTGTGTGTATGCATATGGCGACTTACATTCTCATGCTGACACAGCACATCAGTGCTGTTTTGTGTATGCATATGGCAACTTACATTCTCATGCTGACACAGTACATCGGTGCTGTTGTGTGTATGCATATGGTGACTTACATTCTCGTGCTGACACAGTACATCGGTGCTGTTGTGTGTATGCATATGGCGACTTACATTCTCGTGCTGACACAGTACATCGGTGCTGTTGTGTGTATGCATATGGCGACTGACATTCTCATGCTGACACAGCACATCAGTGCTGTTGTGAGTATGCATATGGCGACTTACATTCTCATGCTGACACAGCACATCAGTGCTGTTGTGAGTATGCATATGGCGACTTACATTCTCATACTGACACAGTACATCGGTGCTGTTGTGTGTATGCATATGGCAACTTACATTCTCATGGTGACACAGTACATCGGTGCTGTTGTGTGTATGCATATGGCGACTTACATTCTCATGGTGACACAGTACATTGGTGCTATTGTGTGTATGCATATGGTGACTTACATTCTCATGGTGACACAGTACATCGGTGCTGTTGTGTGTATGCATATGACGACTTACATTCTCATGCTGACACAGTACACTGGTGCTGTTGTGTGTATGCATATGGTGCTTTACATTCTCGTGCTCACACAGCACATCGGTGCTGTTGTGTGTATGCATATGGTGACTTTCATTCTCATGCTGACACAGTACACCGGTGCTGTTGTGTGTAAGCATATGGTGATTTACATTCTCGTGCTGACACAGTACATCGGTGCTATTGTGTGTATGCATATGGCAACTTGCATTCTCATGGTGACACAGTACATTAATGCTGTTGTGTGTATGCATATGGTGACTTACATTCTCATCCTGACACAGTATATTGGTGCTGTTGTGTGTATGCATATGGTGACTTACATTCTCATGCTGACACAGTACATCGGTGCTGTTGTGTGTATGAATATGGCGACTTAAATTTTCATGGTGACACAGTACATCGGTGCTGTTGTGTGTCTGCATTTAGCGACTTACATTGTCATGCTGACACAGTACATCGGTGCTGTTGTGTGTATGCATATGGCGACTTACTTTCTCATGCTGACACAGTACATCGGTGCTGTTGTGTGTATGCATATGGCGACTTACATCCTCATGGTGACACAGTACATCGGTGCTGTTGTGTGTATGCATATGGCGACTTACATTCTCATGGTGACACAGTACATCGGTGCTGTTGTGTGTATGCATATGGTGACTTACATTCTCGTGCTGACACAGTACACCGGTGCTGTTGTTTGTATGCATATGGTGATTTACATTCTCGTGCTGACACAGTACATCGGTGCTATTGTGTGTATGCATATGGCGACTTACATTCTCATGCTGACACAGCACATCAGTGCTGTTTTGTGTATGCATATGGCAACTTACATTCTCATGCTGACACAGTACATCGGTGCTGTTGTGTGTATGCATATGGTGACTTACATTCTCATGCTGACACAGTACATCGGTGCTGTTGTGTGTATGCATATGGCGACTTACATTCTCGTGCTGACACAGTACATCGGTGCTGTTGTGTGTATGCATATGGCGACTTACATTCTCATGCTGACACAGCACATCAGTGCTGTTGTGAGTATGCATATGGCGACTTACATTCTCATGCTGACACAGTACATTGGTGCTGTTGTGTGTATGCATATGGCGACTTACATTCTCATGGTGACACAGTACATCGTTGTTGTTGTGTGTATGCATATGGTGACTTACATTTTCATGGTGACACAGTACATCATTGCTGTTGTGTGTATGCATATAGCGACTTACATTCTCATGCTGACCCAGTACATCAGTGCTGTTGTGTATATGCATATGGCGACTTACATTCTCATGGTGACACAGTAAATCAGTGCTGTTGTGTGTATGCATATGGCGACTTACATTCTCATGGTGACACATTACATCGGTGCTGTTGTGTGTATGCATATGGCGACTTACATTCTCATGCTGACACAGTACATCGGTGCTGTTGTGTGTATGCATATGGCGACTTACATTCTCATGGTGACACAGTACATCGGTGCTGTTGTGTGTATGCATATGGCGACTTACATTCTCATGCTGACACAGTACATCGGTGCTGTTGTGTGTATGCATATGGTGACTTACATTCTCATGCTAACACAGTGCATCGGTGCTTTTGAAAGCAAGCAATGGGGAAAAGAAGATCTCTGTTGCTTTTTTTTTTTTTTTTGGAAAATAAATAATAATCTGGACAGTTTTTGAAGTATGAGAGAGACATGACAAAGATACAAGGTAAATCAGGTATTTTTCTTTAATTTTGCAGAATGTACTTGATTTTCCTTGTATTCGATCTGCTCTCCATATGTACCTCATGACCTCTTAGCTCAAGAAATGTTGCAAAACCATAAGTAATGGGGAAAGGTCCCTACTCTAAATGTAGCTCTTATAAACTTAGAAAGATGCTAGAATAACAGGTTTTATACTATTGTGCATTGCATGAAGGATATAAATTCTGAACTTGAAATGCATGTCATTATTTAGTGACTTCACTCCTCTGTGATTTGTTAGAAAACCACAAATTTTATGAGGGACAGACCTAAAATATGATGCACAATTTTGAACATTGTGAAAATCTGGACATGTAAAATGTATAATTCCATAGCATATAATAATAGAAGAAAGTACTTTTTTACTGCTGGTATATGTTCAATTTACACTGAGCATGCTGGTTGAGCTAACACATCAGTGTGCACATTTTTGAACACCAATCAGCTATCATTGTGTAGTTAAGCAAAAACCCACAAGTGGTTGTAGGTATATAAGGATTCACCCACAGTTGGTGTGGTTTGATGATTGATCTCAAGGGTGAAGACCTAGTGATTAAACAAACCCAACCATTGGTAAATCCTGGCATACCGACTCCTACAAGTGGATTATTGCTATTATACTATGATATTACCTAAGAAAGGAATTGCTTACCTTTCTTAAATAATGTCTTCATATAAAGGAACTATAGTGTTCCTCCACATTATTTGCTTTTCTTCCACAATTTTTGATGTACTGTGCATAGGTATAAGAGTTACAATCCCACGCTTGCACAGCACATCAGTGCTGTCGAATAAGTGAATCTCCGTCCATTTTTTTTTTTATTAAGAGTAACAGTGGAAAAAAGAAAATCTCTGTTGCTGTATGAGGCGAAGAAAAAATCATATTCTGCAATGATTTTGACAGTTGACAGGTAAGAAAGTCTGCTGAGATTTACAGAGGGACAACACAAAAAAAGATGGAAAACTGGGTAATTTTCTGTTCTTTTACTTTTCCGAACATACCGATTTTTCTTCTTTTTTTGCACTGTCCCTCCATAGCATATTCCAATAAAAAAGTTTGGCCGCTGAATGGTACTTTAGCAGGCAGACTTTTTTCTATTGGTATATGCTCGATTTATGATGAGCACACTGGTTGGGCTGTCCAAACAACATGTGCATTTTGAATAGCAATGAGCTGTCATTGTATAATTAAGCAATAACCTATGCCTAGGTGTGGGTAAATCCAGCATTACCCATGCCCAGAAGTGGGTTATTGCTATTATACAATGACATTATTTAAGAAAAAAATACTTACTTTTCTTAAATAATGGCATTGTATATTGCCTCTGTGCTGCCCTTCCGCAGCTGTCCGGTATTCTGCGGCAGTTCTGATGTACTGCACATGCGTATGCTTACACAGTACATCAGAGCTGTGTGTAGAAGCAATGGAGAAAGGAAGATCTCCGTTGCTTTTTTAAAGGTGTCTCGCTATGTTAAAAGAGTTTAACATAGCGAGATAGCTTTAACAAAGCAACAGAGAAAGGAAGATTTCCGTTCCCTTTTTTAAAGCTGTCTCGCTATGTTAAAGGAGTTTAACATAGCGAGATATGTTTAAAAAAGCAACGGAGAAAGGAAGATCTCCATTGCTTTTTTTTTAAGATATCTCGCCATGTTAAACTCGTTTAACACGAGATTACAGCAACACAGCTCTTCCGTTCTCCATTGCTACCAAAAACACAAAAAAATCAAGACTTATACTAATGGAAAAAGTCCGAGTGACTGGACCTTTTTCCATTAGTATAAGTCTGGTTTACAACGGGCACGCTGACCAATCAGCATGCATGTTTTGGAATATTAATGGGGGGGGGTCATTGTATAATCTGACTTATTCCATGAGCAGAAGAATAAAATTCTGCTTTTCAAGTTTAAAATAAAAATACTCTATTATATATTTTAACTGCATAAAAGTTTGGTGGGATTGGAGTAGTAAGCATGTATAGAAACAAATCCCATGGCCATGAAAAAGATACCTTATGTATCACACTTAGATGGTTAGATAAATGTTTCTGTTTTAAAATGTAGAAGGTTATTTGCTAGAATGAACCATGTTAATGGTGCATATGGGTGTAGGTTTAGAGTTAAGCTGCATCATCATCATCAACAAGAACTCATTTCTAACGTTTTCATTTAGAAACCTACAATGGTCATCGAGTACTAAAATGCATTTTTTCTATTTTATTTTCATTGCTTTCTTAGCTAATACCTAACTTTCATTTAGTGTCTATTTTGAATTTTGGTAGGAGCTTTGCAAAGCTGCAAAGTTAGCAGTAAAAACTCAGACATTAATGTTATTCTGTTGGACAATATTCTAAAATCCAAGTGGTGTAGTGGTTAACATTGTTGCCTCACAGCAAGAGGTTTTCCAGTTCAATTCTCAGTCAGGGTGTCTTATGTGTAGAGTCTGCATGTCCTCCCTGTGTTTGTGTGAGTTACCTGTGGGTGCTCCGGTTTCTTCCCACATTCCAATGCATGCATCTGGAGTGTTTCTCTGTGGGCATCTGCTGAAAATAGGCTCTGTCCTAGTTGTATTTTCCCAGTCAACAAATGTTAAATAAATCAATTTTAAAGCTTGATCTTTGTAATAATGATAAACTATAGAACTTAATAGAACTAAGGAAACATTTACCCTCTCTGATTGTAATATTAATCTGTCAGTTTGATTTTATGATGTCTTCAGGACCAGGACACAAAATATGTAGGCTTGTATTTCCTAAAAATGCTGAAATGGAATAAGCAAACAGCACCCTCAGTGTCTATGTCACATAAACCAGATGCAGTTATGGGCTGGCTTTATGTCTTCATTCCTGTTTTTTTATATGTTATAGCCATTATGTAAAAGGAGAGAAATAATTGATCATCTACTATTTTAAAGGATATGATTGCTTTCTCTCCCTAGTGCAGATATTTTTTGAATATAATTTAACAATGGTTAATAACAGAATTTCTTGTGGAATAAAATACATTTTTTAAATTAACATCATCTTAATGGATGAACACAACCATTCAACTTGCTTAAATGTGTAATTGCATTCTGCTAAGTCTATCTTTTTATTTCTTTGTAACTGATTTATTGATTATTATGTAAAACTCATAATTTCAGATCAAAGACTTGAAGTTCTTTTCACATTAGGCGAAGTTTAGAGTGGGCTACCATTTGGGTTTTTCCATTCAAAATACATTTATAATAATTTTTAAGGTCATAATTTATTTTCTGCAAAACCAATAATTATTTTTTTGATAGTTTTAGATGAGCACAATATGGTACAGAGGGAAAAGTTTGAGCATCATATAGAAATGCTGGTAAGGTGACCATTTTAGAAGTTTTGCATCAAGCACAGGATGAACAGAGGAACCAAAATCCATCACTTAAGGAGTCCCTAAACTACAGGTACTATTGCTGTCTCAACGTAAAAAGTTGTCCGATACTGTTCTCAAATGGAGTGTCTTCTGTGTGGAGTGTGCATATTCTCCTTACATTTGCATGGGTTCTCTGCAGGTGATCCAGTTTGCAAATACAGTAGGTGGACTGAAGGCTCTCTTTTGTGAGTGTATATGTGCATGTGTGTGCGTGTGTGTGCGTGTGTGTGTGTGTGTGTGTGTGTGTGTGTGTGTGTGTGTGTGTGTGTGTGCATGAGATACGGAAGAAAGACCTGGCAACCTACTTCCATTTCTTATTTGTCTTGTGAATTCTGATGAAAATGGTAGCTGTCCACGAGGTCAGACTAGGAGTATGCTGCAACTCATAACACAGAGAGAGACAGCAAGAGAGAAACTGGCTATACAATTCTTTTAGAAGGGCAATCCTATCTGCTCTAACAAAGAATGAAAATCAGTCCCGAAATAATCAAAATGATTTTAGATTCTCGAAATACATATAAGTACTATTAACCATAAACACGTGATGATATTAATAATCCATAAGATAATAATTTTAGAACAGTAAAGTAAAAAAATTGTAAGCAGTTACTTAGGGTGCATGTATCTCATTGTTTTTATTACTATTATTAGGACAATTAATACTCTAAATGTGACTGGCAAATATTGTATCATGAATACCTTTCAAAGTTCTCTGGCACTTTGCAGTACTGCTAAAGACTATTCTGATTTATTTAAGATCATATTCTGATTTATTTAAGATCGGTGACAATTTTTCTTGATTTTTATTTCTGCAGATTCATGATGCTTCCTTTAAAGTGCAATATCTGCCTGTCTTGAACACTGTTTGCTACTTTAATATGTCAGTTAAATCAGATCATGAAAACAGTAATGTCTTTAGTGCTGAGAATGTGATTTCAAGGTTTGATCTAAATTAGTCGTAACTAAAACTTATATGGTCCACGGTTATCATTCCTTGCTGCTTTATTGTCTGGATTTGCTAGGTGGCAAGTCAGGTCAACTTATTTAAGAAGCCTAAGGCCACACATTATATAACAACTATAAAATAAACAAACAAGTATAAAGACATAGGTTGTCAAAGAGATTTAAATCAATGTATATAATGGTAAACATTCAATAAGTACATTAAATTATATTTACATTAAGACAGGCCTTGTAAAATATGTGGATCTTGCAGAACTTTTGATAAAATTTATTTATGGATTTTCAATAAATAAATGAAACTATGTTTACATTAAGCTAGGCTTGGTAGAGCAGCTTACCCTACAGGATACTTTAAGGGACTCTGTTATAAGTTCAAGTATTAACAGAGAAGGGAGTAGATTTCATGAGCATGGTGTCTAATATGAGACAGATCTCTCACAGGTGTATTCAAGATGGGGTCCTTACCTGCCAAACAAAGAGGATGAGAGGTTTGGTGGTGAATCAACAGCTGTGTAATATAGAAAAGACTTCTACTACGTAGGTTCTGGGACGTTAATACTAATATTTTAATTTTAAATTTAGGAACCACGATACCTGGCATAGACAGGGCACTACA
This sequence comes from Protopterus annectens, assembly GCF_019279795.1. Classification (NCBI taxonomy): domain Eukaryota; kingdom Metazoa; phylum Chordata; order Ceratodontiformes; family Protopteridae; genus Protopterus; species Protopterus annectens. The sequence goes on from NC_056731.1 coordinate 1,996,831,429, forward strand.
AATGTAATACAGAGACAGTAGTTTATACCCAGGAATAGTCATACAGAAAATTTGAAGTGTTTGAGGAAGTGCACTTGCAAAGATATAAATACACATACAATCCTTAAGCATCCAGGTGTTATGAGATACTTTATTCAAATTATTTCCTTTAGATATAAGAAGAGTGTCTCATATACATCTGTTACATGCTCAAAATATTATGCTTATTGCTGTTTAAAATGTCCAAATTAAACAACTGCTGCAACAATTCCAATCTACCACCCTCATAACAATGATTAAATTAAGGACACACATTGGATCAGATGCTTAAGCATGGTTTGTTCTGTCCCAGTGGGCTAACTTTCAGTTCAGATATGCCTAGCATCCATTAAATTTATAGTTTGTAGCTCTTAGCTGCTACAGAGTGTATTGATTTCCACCAGGTTATTTGCTTGCCATGACAGAAAGTTTCAAAGATGGTTCCCTACAGTCACCATACACCCAGATGCCCACATGGTGACAATCTTCGCTAAGAATTCTCAACTGCTGTCAGATGAGCTGTGTGCTATTTGTGCCTGTATAGATACCCTTTCTGACATCATGGAGGGAGTAGAGGTAGATCTATAGCAAATAAATAGTTATTCCTAAACCGAAATCCCAGCTATCAGCTATCCAGGAAACACTGCCACAGCAATGACATGTCCCATATGGTCTAGCAGTTAGGATTTCTGGTTTTCACCCAGGAAGTCCAGGTTAAAACAGGGAGGAGCTGACATAATGGCTAAGATCTTTATGTCACCAATACAAGGTATAGCGTTTGATTCTGACCTCTGGATATAGGCCATGTTTATACTAGCCTGCAGACTAATAGCCAACTATTAACTTATGAACGTATGAGCAGCAAAAGGAACTTGGAGAGCAGTATACCATAGCTGCCTCCCACTCCAGCTCAATGCAGGCCCTTCAATCACATACCACAAGGTTGAATCCAAAACTGAGGACCTGGAAAACCGTGCAAGGAGGAACAATATTCGCTTCCTCTATCTTCCATAAATGATCAAATGAGCTGAACCCATTCTTTTTATAAGACAGCACTTGGTAAAATTCATTGGGGCCCGCCTCCCTCTGATCATAGAATGGGCTCATATAATTCCTTCATGGACTAATGCATCCAACAATCCTTGCCATTTCATAGCTAAATTTCTTGATTTCAGTGACAGGGAATAAGTCCTACAAAGGGCTCAGTAGGTAGGCTTGAACTTTGCAGTTGCAGGGCATTATGTGAAGCTGTCTCTGGTTTATAGCTCTACACTCTACCATAAAATGAAAGCTGTCACTGCCTATCTACATAAATGCAGAGAACTGGACTTATATTAAGCTACCATCTGCAAGAGTTTATATGGTCAAGTAGAGGCTAAAAGTTCTTCTTCAACCTTATTGATTAAGAAGCAGGATGGATCAGTTATCAGCTCATCCAGCAAATCTCAGAACAACAAGAAAGGTAAAGAGGGGATCTCTAAAATACTAAATAAGCCCAGCAAGGCTAAACTGCACTCTTCCCCCAAACCATCCCTCTGTCAAACAAATTTAAGCTGCTAGCCTCTTCCTCAAGCACTATTACTCAAGGGGATATGAACAGCATGTTGTTTACCCTACCAGAATTTCAAATTGATAAAATTGTTACACTGGAATGATCCTTGGCTGATATAGGAATGAACCAACTGATTCTGGGGATGGTTCCCAGTGCTACTTGACTCTAGGTTACATGACCGCATTGAACTGTGCCTTTTTATTGCCCTAGCTAGACTTGATACACTTCAGGCTTCTGAAGTAGCACATATAATTCTGCACCATTTGAGACTCTCTCCTCAGCTTGTGCATGCTTTTATCATCTCAGCTTCATTGCAGTATAAAAACCTATTAATGAGCCCTAGTGATACACACATTATTAGACTGCAATTCATCTAGCTGGAAATCTTTGGTTATATAAACAGTTTTGGCTGACCTGTGAGTCAGTTGGGACTGATTGGCCTGTTTGTTGTGATTGTAACCTATTCTTCGGCTGTGTCTCTCCACTGCTATCTAGTCAGTCATACTGTTCACCTACTCATTTACTGTTCATAACCATTGTTGAATTGCAAATATTTTTATTATTTTTAGTTTTTTATTGTATTCAAGTGTTGACAGTGCAAGCTGGTGATGCTACACCATCTTTTAGTGCCACAATTTCCACCACTTCTAGATTGCACATGGTAACCACATCATATATCAGTGGGACCTGCTGGAATGTTGAAGGTGTGTCCACACCTCAGAGGAGCAAACTAATCTTGCAGCACCTTCACAAAGAATATTTTCATTTTATCCTTTCACAGGAAATGAAGGTTAAAAAGAAAGTTAGCTAAATCTTGGTTTCCTAAATGGCCAGGATCATGATACACCTCCTGTGCAACATAAGGCAAAAAAAGGATGGCGGTCACTTTACTCAGTAAGAATCTAGGATGGGTTGAGGGAAGAGCTGTACAACACAGTGGATAGATGGCTTGTTCTTTGTTTTTAGCAGACATGTTTTTTAAACCCCCTTTATTGAATTGCCACCTGTGGCATAGGCAAACTTACATTTGGATAAATATCATCAAACCATATTAACAAGTTCACATTTACAAACATTATAGGATATATAACAATATATGTGATGTATAGTCTAAGCAACATTACAATAATTATTCAGTTCCTGTCTTCTTTTAAATCTCATTCTTCCTCCAAAACAATTTGTCTGCATTTTTCTCTATGTGATTTACTCCTATCCTTTTCTAAAGATCCCATTTCGTGTTATTTTATCTGTTACAATATTAACTATTTAAAGTATAGCTGGTTTAGATTTTGAGTTCTATGCTCTAGTAAATGCTTTCAAGCCACCAGATTTAAACTTGGCAAGTCATTACTGTGTCTAGACAATTCAGATCCTGTATCTCAGCTCAAAAAATCATTTCCTTAGTTACACTCATTTGCTCACCCAGCATTCCTGACAGAGTACTTTGTATGGAATTTTTAAAGTCTGCCAGCTCATTACAGTTTAAAAACATATGTTTCCAGTTACCTCTTTTTTCCCTATCTCACCTCCAACATTTGATATCTACCAGTGGAAAAATAGTTTGGAGAGTATTTGGGGTATAACAGTATCTATGCAAACACTTCCAAGCAAAAATCCTTAATCTTCTAGACTTTGTTGCATATTTGGGAGCCATAAACATGTCCTCCCATTGTTTCTTTGTGAATTGCATGTATATTTTCTCTTCCCAATATTTTCTGACCTCTTTTGATTGATTCCTATAGGTGTTGTGTAATTTTTTATATGACCTACAAATTATTCCCTTTTCAATGACAATTTCTGTTCGAGGTTCAATTAAAAGCTCAGTCAGTGCAGGTCTTTCATTTAAGATTCCATTATCCCTTTCTCTTTATCTATATATCAATATCAATCCCTGATTTGGAAAGCAATCACTAGCCTTCAATCCCAATGTCTTCTTGGCCTCTTCCCGTTCTATTACCTTTCTTTCTCTAATTATTTGTTTCTAATACCATGGTTCCTTTGCCAGTATCCTTCAGTAAATTCCAGCCTCCTTTTACCTATTCTCTAAACTGCAGTCAAATCAATTAGTAGAATCTCCTTTCTGCATTTCCATATTGTCTTACTTCTGAGTGTAACTGCTACTTTATGAATTTACTATTCAGTATGACTGTTGTTATTCTCATTAAGGATCTGTGCCAAAAATCCTATTGTTTCCTTATTTCTTGAATTACCCCCCCCCCCGCTGCCTCATCATCTCTTTCCACTTTGAGTTGTAGCTTTCTGCTTGTGTTATGTATAAGAGCCTCAACTGTATATCTCTGAAATATCCCTTAACCAACTATTATAGACCTAATGAAGAAAAAATAGTTCTTTTAAAAATACATCCAGCATTATTAAATCTTGTTGGACTTCAAACTGCATGGTTTTGGGGGAGGGGCTTTAATGTAGTAGTCACCCTTGGAAGACGACAGTATCTTCATTTAGGGATAAATAGAATATGCAAGAGCTACATAAATTTATCCAAGACCTAGATCCCATTGATGCGTGGAGAGTTCGTCACCCACTTGATAATGATTTCCATTTTGTTACTATGGGGGAGCAGACTGAACATGTGGTTAGTCACTTGTAAAGAATTTTACAAAATTACAGTCTATTATTTGACTGGTCAGATTACTAGATCACACCATGGACCACAGAATCTCTTCATTATCTGGCCCTCTCCCAATGTGGCAACATTTACCCTAATCCAGGTCCAACTAACTGCTCTACCTACAACCTTTCTTCTAATACCAAAATCCTTTTCATAGCAACAATCAATATACATAGTGGGCAGGATTCACGAAGCCTCTGTGTAAGAGTTATAACTCATACACGGAGGCTGCAGTTAAACGGAGTGATGTCAGCATGCTTTGCATATTCATGAGAGCATGCTGAATCACACTTAAGGCTAACACGGTCCGTGTAAGACAGTAGGGGGTGTGTCCGTAGGCCGAGCCCTGTAAGCGGACACGCCCCCAGAAGAGGAAAAGTTTCCAAAGTAAACACCCATGACAGAGTCCACGGAAATGTGAATAAACAGAACACAACACATGCCCCCACAGACTATGAAAAGAAAACATATAAATAAACATGTTATATATTTTTTAAATTTAAAAATGTTTAACCGTGAGTGCGCTCGTTTGCGCGGTCGTGCCCGTAGTGCAGCTACAGTTAGCAGGAAGTGGGAAAGCATATAAGAACTAAATATGCAAAATAAGCCAGGAAGCAATAGCGTAGCAGTAGAGATGTTGGCTGAAGAGCAGGTATTCATGGTTCGAGCCCCCACAACACCAATTTTTATTGATAGCAAAATAAGCACGAAACAAGTCCCTGACAAATATGTACACATAAAACCACATTTTATGTAAAATGTAATAAAATAGTCCATTTATATTGAAGAAATGTGAGGTAACAAAAGAATAAAAAATGCCAGATGTGCCCATAGCTGAGCTACAGCTTAACAGGGTGAGTGCATCTGCCCGTAGATGAGCAGTGGTTTAACACGCTAAATCTATGTGCCCCTAACTGAGCCGAGCGTAATATGCGTGCTGATAGCCAAATGAGGCTTAAAGCAGCATACCCCATTTGCACGGAGCTGCGCACCGCGCAAACAAGCTAACCGACGGGCAACGTTGAGCAAGCCATATCAAAACTGCCTTTACACAGACACACCCCTCAGCATGTCTAGACGGTCATGAAAAATAAAAAGCAGTGGCAAGGTTCGAACCCAGGATACTATACTCCATGGTCAAGGTACCAAACCACTAAGCCATGACAGCAGTACCTAAAAATGCAATAATAGCTAATATATAGGAATGAATACAAACTGGAGCATGACAATGCAGGTTTACTGAAGTTGATACAATTCCAAAATGGCCAATCACAGATATGTGCGGGAAAAACAGACTATATAAGCCCCATAGCCGGGAATACACAGCATAAACGATTGTAGAAATGACCTGCAGGCAGAATGGCAGGAGTAGGAGAGGGTAGTTGCTTTCTAGCACAGAGGTGGGGCGTTGAGGACTCCAGGTACATGGTCTGGCTCCTAGTCCACAATCATGAGGCCCAACTCATGCAGGGCCAGGTCCTCTGGGGAGCATACAGGGATGAGGCGTGGGACCGGTTGGCTCATGATCTCACCAGTGCCACAGGGATTCCAAGGACTGGTGAGCAGGTCCATCACCACCATGTGGACCTGAAGAGATGCAAGCAGGACCAACTGAACCTTTGGATCCAGGAGGCCCGGCAAACACCCAATGCCCCACTACTGAGTAAGTTACATTTAATTATGTATGTAAGAAATTAAACTAGCTGATATTATGGAGATGTGTATTCCAATATTACTTCATTTATATTACAGCTGCAGGTGTCCGTTCTGCGAACCGCAGAGCCTATGGCGATAGGCTGGTGCTGTTGCGCCACCAGGCAGGTCAGTAATCCACTACCAGTAACTGTAAAGAAATATAAAAGTATGACAGTCAGCAAAAGAGTGCAGTGTAGTCAGTAAGGAATAAAATGTGCAAGTAACAGTGTGAAAGTGTCTGCAAGTATTGCTTGATTACAAAAGTGTGTTTCAGCCTGTAAGTTAAACCGAAAAATGAAACTGTCTGACATAAATTCTGAAATAAAATGCCCTACCTGTAAGAAAATAGTACACAACCTGCAGCAGGCTGAAAAGTATAGCTGCAGAAGATGATGAAATCACATGTGTGAAATATATCCCTGTTGAAATACTGAAACATGACAGAAGTGAGACTGCTGGAAAGGATTGTAATAACTACAGGTAAAACATGTCAATAAAGCCTAGAAGTAAGTACCATCCTGAATAGTAAAATGAAAGCAAGTGAGAGAGTGTGAGAAAGTGTCATGAATCCAGCAATACAGTAGTAATAACCCCTGAATAAAGTATACTGCAGTCAAGGCAGAATGAAATGCATGTGAGAATCAAAACCAAACAGCAAAATCTGTTCAAAGTGTTGCTGCATCTGGAATGTGTATCCCAAAATCTGGATATGTTGATCTCAGTCTGCAATATGCAATATGCAGATAGGATGATTGTTTGATATACCAAACATCCACACTTGTCTACAGCTATATAAAGCAAATGTAGCAGGATGATGTAGCTGAACAAAGCTAGATATGAATGTGTATGAAGAACAATAAAATGTATATTGATGTTGCAGTAACAGTCCTATCACCAAGTTGAAATAGTTATCATATAGGAAACTGTAGTTAGAACAGTAGTGTGTATATAACTGTAGCTATTAGAAATGTACAGCATATGTATTGGTATTTGAAGGTGTTAATATTATTTTCTTCACCCCACCCTATAACCACATATAACCCATTCCACGTGAAAATGGTATGTGCAATCACAATTAACACCCTGGACGTTTGTCCTGTTGGGTCATATATATTTGCATGTCCGTTGATGCATCTGCCCTGTTCATACATCCAAACCTGATGGCCTGTTGCCATCAAATAACCCTACATGTTGTTGGACTGTGTATTTCTGTTCAAATTATGCATGTGTTATGCACGCTGTTCAATGGTGTGAATATCTGGGTGTTTGGTTAATGGGAATACTAATGCATGCTGTTACAATTAATTGTGAATGGTATTATATGTCACTAACCCAAACTGTCATGACATAATGCAAAACATAGGATGACAGGGAAGGCGGGTTCCAGCGGACCCACCTCTCCCACCTCAGCTGACGAGTGCACCTGGCACTAGTGCCAAGTCCGGACACTCCTCCGGTGGCCCTGTGCCACCTGTGGGTGGAAGCACTGCTGGGGATGGGGCTCACCCCCCCTCTGCAAGTGTGGCCGGGGGAGAACCACCACTCACCCTCCGTAGCATCCGGACTGTGGTGCGTAGGGAGATTTGGGACTCTGTTCTCGAGCCCCTACGCCAGCTTGAGGCATGGGTGGCACAACTAACGGGCATGCCTGTTGCCCGGCCTACACAGCCCCCAGCACAGCCCCATCCTGGGCAGTAAAGGAACAGTGGCAACTGCCTATGGGTGGGGATATCAGTTCCACTGTTGCCATCTGTGGGCTCATGGGCTCTGGATATCCAAACCTCTGTCCCCGTCAATTGTGTAACCCCCCCACACGTGTCATACACCGCCCCTGTATGCATCTTGTTTGTCTTGTCTGTTTACCTACCCAACCTACCTCCCCAGCTGTACCAACTTCCTTCACTTGACATACCACTCTCACCTGAAAAAAAAAAAAAAAAAAAAAAAAGGGCACTCTGTACCCACAAAAAAATTATGCCCCATACATAGCTGCCCATTCCGCACAGATGTCTGCTGGACATGGAATCTATTAATTACAATTGGCTGTACAACAAGTATTATTGTTGTCCTGACACCTCTCTCAGGGGTGGAAGGTTTCAAATGTCACACCAAATTACATACATATGCACAGCTGTTGCTGATGAAGAAATGGGCAGCTATGGGCCTTACCTACATCCCTCCTGCAAATCCCAAGCTTGTTTCCCTACTGCCTTACCCTCTTTGTGACCCCTTTTTCACCACTTTCCTGTCTCCCAATTTTCTTTTCTTTCAAAGAAAATAGCGCGGGTGTGCGCCAGAGTAAGCACCGTTAGTTGTAAGCAGGTGTGCGCTTGTGTGCACGGAGCTAACCGCCAGTGCGCATGCGTGAGCTCTTCGCAAACCAGCACTAACCTGGTTACAACTGCTTAAAAGTGCCTTAGTCACTTTGATTGACAGGTCCTGTACTCAGTTCAAAAGCAAAATAAAATCCCACTGTCAGTCCTGAACCCAGGAAACTCTAGTCTGTATGACCTACCACTAAGCCATGACTCTTATACAACAACATTGTGCTAAAATAAATATAACATGTAATAGTAGGGATGAATGTAAAGGGAATATAGGATGTGTAGTACACAAAGCATGTCATTTAGAATTACTGTCAAAACTACTGGATTTCCATAATAGTAGCGTGTGAACAGAAACAGCCATGGTAGTTGGTAGCTTGTAGATAATAATGTCAGTTAAAGTACATATATAAATGTATGTATATGTATATATATATATATATATATATATATATATATATATATAGTTGTAGGAGTCATTGTGCATACACACTTGCTACAGGGAACATGAGAGAGGAATGGAGAAATGTGAATATACAACACAGCCTGAATCATGAGAGAGATACTAACCTTTACACTCACAGAACACTGTCCACAGCATACCAGCATGGTCCCCGCCCTTACAATCTGAAAGGGCAATGCCTATCCCACATACCCTTTTATAGCACTGACCTGAAATCACAGTGAGAACTGCAATCAGTACACAACTGGCTGTATGCAATTAGCAAATGCTGGCTTACAATTGGTGCAGAGGCCATCACATGGACCTATGCAGATACCTACAAAAGCATTGAGTTCTAACACTCCACACATGCAATACATTCATTGCACTGTCTGGAAGCAGACAGAGGGAGAGAGAAAAGTGTGAGAGAGAGAGAGAGAGAGAGAGAAAACAAAACAAAAAAAATTATACACTGTGACTCTGTCACCGAAGCTGTCAGCAGTGACAGTAGCAGCAGCAAGCAGAAGCAGTGGTAATGCAACCAGCTGCGACAAACACAGGTAATGCAAAGTAGCAGGTTAATAGTGTGCATACTGTGAACCCTCCAAATGTGTCATAGGTCTGTATCTATAGGTATGTCCATGTGATATGTTGTGTGTGTAGTTCCCCAAAGGGATGACCATACATTACATGTCAATCAGTCTTAGGCCATGATCCTGGCAGCAGTTGTCTGTGCGTTGCCCCAGCAATGGCTGTAGTGACTGCTTTGAAAGGTCAGCCAGGGTCAAAAGGCAGGATCAGCCCATCACAAAGGCACACTGGCTGGGAACAAGTGTCTGCAGGTACCCGATATCACTGCATATGCATCCCATACTGCATAATTCCATAGCTTAGCAGACCAGGCTGGTTATGCATATGATGTGGTAGTTCCCAGGGTCAGTCGAGGTGCCTCCTTAGTGGTGTGGGACCACTGTCGCTGTATGCCACTGTCCAGGTACATATCCTGTAGTACGGCCAAGATAAATTATCAGTGTTATATGCGGTTGTATGTCCTCTCAGAGTGCAGGTAGCACACATCCAGGGATACCATGAGGTCACAGTGATGCTGTGTGTTCTTCTCTGCTGAGGGCGGCCCTCACCTGGACATGTGAGATGATAGGAAGGTTACATCCAGCTGTGATAAATATTTCAACTGGTGGGGGAGAAGGAGGGGCAATACGTGCACTGAACATGTCTGCAAGATTGTTGTGTGTTTGGTGAATGTTAAGTAGGTGTGTATTAACACAGAGCATATCTGAGGCATGTCGTCCATATGTGTAACATAACTGAAGAAGGCCTTGTGGTCATCCATAGTGTTTGTGGCCATTTTCCTCCCAGAGTAGGCCGTAGCTGTTGTTATGACGGACCATAGCGTAGTACCAGTGCTGACCACAGATGCCGTCCCTTAATGTGAATGTGCTCTGTCCTGCAGTAGCCTCCTGCTATTGTTATACAATCTGCCTCTGACTGGGGTCTACCGGACAGGATGCCTAACCTTTGTGCATAGGGTCTGGGTTAGAAATGTGTGTGCAAGTTCCATGCAATCTGTGGCATGTCCGTGGTAAGCATTTGCAAAGGGGTCAGCAGTGTGGCTTGTGGCTTCCACTGGCCCAGTGTGCTGCATGGATACCATCTCAGTCCCAGCAAGTGAATAACTGTCTAATCACATACATATCAAAATAGTCCACTGTGCTGGTGGTGGTGCTGGGATATGTATATCCAGTTTGAGTAACTTCTGTCCACATCACAGTAGTGGACGGCGTCCCACACACCGTACCTTGGGATGAACCCCCAGAGTGAGGTTGTGCATTGCACCTGTCAGTGTGTGCTGACCGATGGGGCATGCTACTATGTTGTGTGGAATGTGGCAGGTATTGTTGCACAGGTGTTGGCTGAGCACTGATATCTGGCCATGTACCTGTGTATCCACCATGACACACACACATGCAACATATGGGAGTAGTAGTATATCACTACACATGAGTATCATGTATAGTATGTGTGCCATATATTGCTGACATGGTCTGCTGATATCTTGTTTGTGTTCTCTTCCAGGGAGATGGCGCTTCAGCGTAACCCCACCTACTCTGTGGCAGAAGACAAGGAGATCCACCAGAGCCTGGTGCAGGAGTATGACATCCTGTTTTCCTCTCCTGTCAGAATCAGCAGGAGAGGGCTGCACTGTGGCAAGACCTTGTCCGTAGGGTAAATGATATTGGCACGCATAACAGGACATATGAGCAGGTATGACATCACTGCAGTGATTTAATCCGAAGTGTCTGTCAGCGTGCATCAGATATCCACAGGCAACAGGTTGCCTCAGGAGGTGGGGTGGCCACATATCCCCCCCTCACCAGACTGGAGGGGCTACTCCTAAGTGTTGTGGCTCCAGCCCCGGAACACCAACAGCAGTACACCTGCATTATTATGGAGGCTGGTTCCACACAGCAGCACGACATGGAGTGTGCAGGTAATATGCCATATGTACACTTGACTGTTCTGTACACTGTATCATATGCAATAGCAATGGCACAGTTGTGCCCACTAACATTAATCTCATCATTTCTGCAGGTCCCTCTGGGGTTACAGCAAGGCAGGCCATCCATGCTGGTGAGTGTGTTTAACATAACCTATAATAGTCCTGATAATGCTAGTAACAGTAGTGTAACTCAGTAGTGCTCTGTGTGTATACTGCGGGGTGTGCATGTGTGCAGGTGTGCCTGTGCCCATGTGTGCATGTGTGCATGTGTGCAGGTGTGCCTGTGCCCAAGTGTGCATGTTTGCATGTGTGCCTGTGTCCACGTGTGCATGTGTGCCTGTGTCCACGTGTGTATGTGTGCATGTGTGCATGTGTACACGTGACAATGTGTGCATGTGTGCATGTGCCCAGGCATGCATGTGACCACGTGTGCATGTGTGCATGTGTCCATGTGTGCATGTGTCCACGTGTGCATGTGTGCATGTGTCCACGTGTGCATGTGTCCATGTGTGCATGTCTGCATGTGTGCATGTGTGCATGTGTGCCTGTGTGCATGTGTACCTGTGTGCATGTGTCCATGTGTGCATGTCTGCATGTGTGCCTGTGTCCATGTGTGCATGTGTGCCTGTGTCCATGTGTGCATGTGTGCATGTGTCCATGTGTGCATGTGTGCATGTGTGTAGAAGTGCATCACTGGTAACAATGTCTGGAGACTGTAAACTGTGTTTTCTGTCTTCCTCCCACAGGTTCTGGGGCTGCTCTGGTGACCTGCAGCAGGGAACCTGAATCCTGTGCCACGGCTACTGGTAATGATGATATTTGTGTAATGGTACAGGAAGGTGTGTCAGGGTCCACCATTGGTCAGCCAATTGACAGTACACAGATGTCAACCCCATCATTGCGCACAGTCATCCTGCCAGTACATCCTTTGTCGCCATTGTCCCTAGGTGATGGACAGGATACAGTGGGCATAGACCAGGGTAATGTGGTACCTGTGGCACATGCGTCCCCACACAGCAGCCATGGGCAGGGTCCTCCGATGGTATCACACAGACAGTTGCCCATGGGTTCTCGTGGGAGCATCCGTGGGCGTACTGCCTCTGGCCGACGTGCCCAAAGAGGTCTGTCAACCTCAGCTATGTTTCGGACTGTCATGCAGGCACAGTCACGTATGGAAAGGTACACCAGACAGGGTCTGAGGGAGCTGAGAGCATGTCGCACAGCCATGACAGACAGTATGCGTGACACTGCGGATGCTATCCGTAACTTCACCGATGTCATAGACAGATGTTGTGGGGACATATTACAGCAGTTTCACAACCAGATGTCCATGAGCCAGGGCAATGGTGGGCGTTTGCGGCGTTGACGTGGCCGTATGCCGGCAGCAGCAGCAGCTGGCAGTCGGCACGGATGACAACAGGCTCGCGCACGCCCCCATAGTGCCAGCAGCAGTCCCAGCAATGCTGGGTCTGTGCTGCCATCGGAACGCCCCAGGAGACCATGTGCACATGGCTCTGGACAGTCCCAACAGGGACTTGTGTCCAGTCAACACACTCCCGCTTTTGATGACAGTACCCAGTCTGGCTTAGTACTGGATATGGTCCGTAGCACCCCTGCCAGGCACAGGTACCGTGTCCGTGCACACAGACACTGATCTGTATGACCTGCCAGGTGCAGTCTGTGGCTGTCCACAAACCCCTGTATATGGCAGCCATGAGGTGGAACTGTGTGCGTGCATACACACATGCGAAATGTTAACACCTAGAGTGACCACATACATGCACACACTGCACCAACACTGCCCCACCCTGTACTGCTGCCCCTCACCAACACACATACACACACATGTCAATTGGTGGTATCAGTGGCTGACTCAGGCATACCTAATCCACACCCTGTGCATATGATGACACTGTGCCACCTCCTGCAATCTCCAACATCATTGCGGGAACAGGTAAACACGTTGCTGATGCACAGGGTGACTACATAGAAGTGTATTAGTAGTATCATGTTGGTAACAGTACAGTGTGCTGCTATGACTGTGTGTTTATCCCAGCATGAACAGCTGTACATAATTGCATGCCAGTGGTAAGGTTGTCAACAGGTAGCTGCATACATGGGTAGCACAGGGGGAAAGCGAATGCAAGTAGTGATATGCAATGGTGGACATGTACAGTAATGGTGTCAAGTTGCCCACAACGACTATGCCATGTGGATGTTCGTGCATGTAGATATGTGTGCAGTACCAATGTAATCCAAATCACAAATAACTATGACATAATATCAGTTCTACCATGGGCATCTGCGCTGTGTATTCCTGGGTACATGTTAATAATGCCTACATATTTGCATTGTTACTTACTGTTATTGTTACCCCTTCTTTGTTGTACAATGCACTACTTCCAGCCCTGTTTACTGTAGCTTTGTTTGCATGCATGTTCGCTTGGGGTTCCCTGGAACACTGCTTACACCTGCAATGCAGAGTTACAGTGCTTCTGTAGACTTCTAGTGACATCTGCATAGCGTCACGATCGTATGTCAACTTTCCACATGACAGAACGTCACTGTCTGTCCTGTACGCATGTACGTTGCCTGTGACACATTGCACATGTCTTACCTGGCATTTACCCATGTGTGCAGTCATATATGTCAGTGCTATGAAACAGTAGTGGTACACCCACACATACACACCTTCAGTATGTTGTTCCCCATTGGCCCTATGTGTTGGTACTCACCATGGCAGTCACACTACTAGGGTAGCATGTGCAAAAGTAACCTGTGAATCACCTCTATGGTCCAGTTGTGGTTTATGTGAGTCATGTGTCAATGTCACAGCTGCCACATGTATGCAGTCAGCCATCACCCTTGGCCAGGAACGTACAACACATGTGTGGGATGCCACCACACAGCCAATCTGGGGACTGGGCTCTCTGAACCCAGTAATGCCATACCCTGTCAGGTGGCATGTCATATATACTACATCCTGGACAAACGTCAACCCCAATCCCTGCTGCTACTATTGATAATACCCCTGAAGATGTTCCTGATAGTTTCGAACAATTCTTTACTGAGACATTTCAGGCCCTAGCTAGCCATCTACCTCCTAGCTCCCCTGGTCCTGAAAGTAGCACCCCTAGAAACCTACTTGTGTTCAGCTGCCAACCAGTCGCCACTTCACTTTTACGTACCTTGATTGAAACAATGAATCCCACTACACTTTCTGCTGATCAACTCCCTGCCGAGTACCTATCAAAATCAGATGATGCTATTGCTTACCCCGTCTCAAAAGTAATCAAACGAACCATGGTAGAATCTAAATTTCCCACCATCTGGAAAATGTCATATGTAATCCCACTTCACAAAGGAGGCAGCTCTACTGAATTCTCCAATTATAGGCTAATAGCTATACTCTCTCCACTTGTTAAGATTATGGAAACTTTAGTCATAGACAATTCATGCACCACCTAATCCAAAATCGCCTTATGGCAGACACTCAGCATGGCTTCCGTCCTCATCACAGCACTACTTCAGGCCTCCTAGCCTTTACTAACACCATAAACCATGCTTGCAACACTAATTATATATCCTCAGCCCTCTTTTTGGATCTTTCCAAGGCATACGATATGGTTGATCACCAACTTGTAATCCACACCCTGCAAACATTCTGTCTAGATACTGGAGCCTTCCAATGGTTTCAATCCTACCTGCATGGTCAACAGCAGGCTGGCCTCTGGCAGAACTAACTCTCTAACCTTCTACCTAACACCCTCAGAGTACCACAAGGCTCTATACTAGGGCCCTTGCTGTCCTCCATCTTCATTAACGACCTTTACACTGTCATCCCAAAAGTCAGCTGTATCCAATATGCTGAAGACTCTACTCTGATCTGCTCAGCCGCATCTCCAGTAGAGTTATGGTCAGCTACCCAGACCACCTTTAATATAATAGAAAACTGGCTTTCTGAACATTGTCTGATCCTAAATTCCAAATAAACTAAACTGCTGTTATTTCACCAACACGTAGGTCTACCGCTTTCACCGTTACCATAACATCAACTATGGCACAATAATCTCCCCTGACCCATATACTAAACTATTAGGTGTCATCATAGACAATAATCTCAAATGTGACCTACATGTTAACCAAATTATCAAAGCCATCAATAGAAAACTAGGGTCACTTTACAGAATTAAAGCCTTCCTAGCCCCTCCAGCTAAAGGTGCCATAGCTCGCTCACACCTTGTTTCAACTCTTCTGTATGCATCCCCTCTACTCACAAATATGAACAAGACTGTCCTTAACAAACACTCAATTTGCTACAGCCACATTGCCAGGTTTGCCACTGGGCTGCCTTTTAGGACACATCATTGCATCAATCTAAACCAGCTTGGTTGGCTTGCAATACCCAGCCTAATACAGTATAACCAACTGATTATGGCCTATAAAATCCTCTATAATCCAGACAATACTCCTGCACTTCAAATATTATCACCCCCTATAACAATCCTAGACCGTTTCGATCCTCTAACAAACTACTAATTCAGACTAGCAGATTTAATAACACAGCCGGTGATTCTCTCTTTGTAAACTCTGTAAGTAGATCCTGGAACTCACTTCCAGCTGATATTACCCTACTGTCCACCTTAGGTCACTTTAACACTAGACTCAAACAACATTTGTCACTTAACTGGCTATGTCAATGTATCAAGCCTGGCTAACTCGAATGTGTAAATTCTGTGAACCACTTTACTGTGTAATTTAATTTAATCCTGACTTGTGCTCAGGACTAACATTAACCTGTGGAACATGTTTAACTTGCTTACTTATGTAATCTCTGTAAATAATCTGTTTGTAATATGTAATGCTTATGTAATGCTGTATCTGCTACCCTCGTAGCTTGTCTCCCTG
Source organism: Protopterus annectens (assembly GCF_019279795.1). Taxonomy (NCBI): domain Eukaryota; kingdom Metazoa; phylum Chordata; order Ceratodontiformes; family Protopteridae; genus Protopterus; species Protopterus annectens. The sequence goes on from NC_056731.1 coordinate 1,996,847,515, forward strand.
GGCCTCCCCTGGAAATGGACATGCATCCAGTCGGACTATCCCGGTCAACAAATGTAGGATAAATAAATATATAAATAAAATATATTACAGTGACTACAATACAAGTCAGACATTGACACGCACTGACAGCATGCTGAACACACTGGGGCATATGTGGGGACTCAGAATAGCAGCCTGCCCGAGCATCGCACACCTCCGCAGCTGGCACACAGGCATATGTTCCGTCGGAACAGAGCACATGCCACACATGGCACACACATCCCCTGTGCCACACACTCACAGCCTGTAGGGCTACACAACACACCTGCTACAGACGTGTCAGGTACCTGTCTTGTGTGCTGCACTGGTGTCCCGCTCAACAGGCTGTATCTGGTGAAGGTCACAGTGATATGTCTCAGGGGCACTATGGTCTGCCACAGAACACATGCATACAGGTCAGTCAGAGGCATGGACACATATGACTCACTCATTGACCATGCCAGTATGGCTGCCTGAGACATACCTCCCTGGACTACATGATAGGGAACATAGAATGGATCTCTCAGCATGTGGCACAGGCCAGTATGAGCCTGATGTTGGTTGCCAACATACCCTCACCAGGTATGCTACCACTATATGTGGGAAGGGTGTTGTATGTCTACATTATGCTCAGTCTCCACTGTCATTCATAGGGTAGCCGCTGGCTGTCAATGTGCTTACATGCTAGGGAAGCCACAATGATGTGCAAGGGTCATCTTGCACGTGACACCCATGGGCCGATGTATAATGGCAAAGCTCCTTGGTACACACATACTGCCTTATGCTGCAGGACATGGTTTACATAGCCACCTCCGTGGGTATCACACAGGTTAGGACACTAACAGTGCTGCTACACAACAACAGCAGTGTACACTGGAAGATGCATGCACCAGACACTGTCCTCAGCATGGTGAACTACAATGTCTGTGCAGTACCAGATTCATGATTCATGGCTCACAGGTGCTACCTATCACTGACAGGTTATGCCCCATACCATGCCTGTCGTCCCCTACACATGTAACACACATGGATAGGGGGGTGGTATCCCAAGGTACCACAGATACACACACCTCCAGGTTGTTGGCACAGCACAAAGCATCAGGGCCTAATTATGGACAGCTAACAGTGTGTCGGACTGCCATCTGGTTCATAGCCTGGCACACACAACCCTCCCATACACAGGAAGACCACCTATCCTCCATAACAACACTGGCAATATGACAGTCTCAAGAACTGTGTTTATATGGCTGGACTGCATCCAGCCAAACATTGTGCGTGAGCATTACTGTAGCTACAACACACTAGTTGAAGGGTTCACAGCATGTGGTCACTGAATTGCAGTAGAATGACATGTTACCACTACTACAACAGGTGGGAACATGCAGCACCTGTACATCGACTAAATGTACACTATATGGCCCAGACCAGATGTGTATCCCCTGCTGTAGGTATTTCACCATATACACCCACACTGTATAGAGACATACCACGTGTGGACCCTGCACAGTAAGACACAGTCATATTGGTATACATTGCAAATGCCATTTATCCACTCGAGGCATGTGTCAGACATGGTAACTACTGCAGGTCACAGGTATTTATGTGTATGTGTCACACACATACATCATGTGTGCAATGCCATTGCTGGTTTAGGCAATGGCATGCATTGTTATGTACAAAGACCCACACAAGGTCATACTGTGTGACACAACCACACGTGGCAGTTGTGGGTTACCAAAACATACCTATCTGTACTCTGACAATGGTAATAGACACAGTAGCAGAGCGCACTATTGGCATTACTAGCCAACTAGCCCTGTTTGGCTGTGCTGATAGTGTGGTGACATCCCCTGTGTTTACTGGGGGAGTATGCAGCATCTGTTGTATTGTAGTATTTGCCAAAAGGATCTGTTCTCTCACACTTGCATTTACACACACCCTACTACACCCACACACATGCCATTTGCAGGATTCATTCCCCTACCTAACTAAGTCATGACACGTGAGAGAGACGCATTAGCAAAGCGCACTATTCGGTTTACTAGATAGTTCCTCTTCTCTGGCTGTACTTATAGGGTGCTGACAACATCAGTATTTTGAAAGGGTAATGTGCATCAGTTAGTGTGATCTCCTGATTGCCAAAACTAACATGTTTTTCATACGGAAATGCACACAGACAAACTCCCCACATCCAAACACAGGTTTCAAACTCCCACCTAACTACATTACAATACTTGGGAGAGACGCATTAGCAGAGTGAGCTATTCACATTACTGGGAGGCTTTCATTCTCCTGCTGTACTTATAGGGTGCTGACATCATCTGTGTTTAGAAAGGGGAGTGTGCATCCTGTAGTGTGTTCTCCCAGTTGCCAAAAGGGACATTTCCCTCACACAAATTTGCACACACACTAACCCCCTCATTCAAACACACACACTTGCCATTTGCAGGATTTAAACCACTACCTAACTATGCTATGACACTCGAGATGAACGCATTAGCAGAGTGTGCTATTTGCATTACTGGGAGGCTTCCCTTCTCCTGCTGTACTTATAGGGTGCTGACATCATCTGTGTTTAGAAAGGGGAATGTGCATCCTGTAGTGTATTCTCCTAGTTGGCAAAAGGGATACTTCTTTCAAATAGTCTTGAACACACACTAACCCCCTCCACACACACTGAGCATGTACAGGATTCAAACCCCTACCTAACTATGTCATGACACTCAAGATGAATGCATTAGCGGACCGCGCTATTCGCATTACTGGGGGGTTCCCCTTCACCTGCTGTACTTATAGGGTGCTGACATCATCAGTGTTTAGAAAGGGGAATGTGCATCCTGTAGTGTGTTTTCCCAGTTGCCAAAAGGGACATTTCCCTCTCACAGCCTTTCACATACACAAACCCCACTCACCCACACACTGAGCATTTGCAGGATTCAAACCCCTACCTAACTATATTATGACACTTGAGGGAGACACATTAGCAGAGCGCACTATCCGGATTACTGGGCGTCTGTTCTGCACCTGTAGTATTTATAGGGTGCTGACATCTTTATTTCTACAGAGGTATGTAGATGTAGTACTACCTGTCAGGTGGGGGATAGCATATATATGCATTTGCAGCCACCTACGTCAGGGTCAGATATGCACATCGCACTGGCAGGTTATGTTCTATACCATGCTTTGGGACCACAGGACCTGTAACACACAACACAACCAGTCCAGAACACCACACCCACATCCAGGACACACACTTAGCTTCCCTGGGAACAGTGCCAGGATATGCAGGCATTCACATACACCATTCCAGTTGTTAACATCAGGTACAGGCATATTGTGTGTGAGAACTACTCAGGCCTCTACCTCTTTACCCTACAGCCACTACAATTTGTTGGTCCATGTGCTATGGCAGAACCACACACCACAGCCACATGGGTGAATACATATTGCACCTGTCCATCTGCAACGTGGGTACTCACTGTTCCACACCAGAGGTAGACCACCATTGTTGATATCTGACCATACCCAAAAAAATCAGGATACAAGGATTACGAACCAAGCTCTGAATAAAAGTCCCTTTTATTTAACGGCTTCACCAGCACAGCGTTAAAACATGTAAAACACATCCAAAATATTGTATAACATCAAGCGCTTTCACCCGGGCCCTCCCAGGCTTTCTCAAGACATTTGTTACATAGGTTGGTGGGTTCATTTATACTACCCTTGCCAAACCCAAATACTTTAATTGACATTCAATTATTCTATTATCAAACTTGTGGCTAGAGAGTTAAAACCTTTGTAACTTTGTCATACACTTACGATGTTATACTTTATAACTATGCTAAAATGCACAACTCTCTGTCCTAATCTACCATTAATACAAACACTGTTTCAATTAAAAATGTTAAAAAAACATAAATGCCATAAACATTTATAGACATTTAAAAGTTCTAATTAGAACCTTCTTAAAAGCCTTATAGTCTACCAACAGCCAAAACTAACTATTATTTAAGCTGTGTAGTTTTTATAGTGTTTGTCACATAACAAGCATGACATGTTAAAAATTGACCACCTAAGAATTTTTGTGGTCTTACACAATCATTTGTGTCATTCTACATTTCTTAAAATAATATTTTACAGTGCCTCACCAACATCCTTTACTTATTTAACTATTAAACTAGTGTCAAATATACTCAAAAGATCATAAATTCCTTACCCTAACACCTGATCTATGTAATTTGTTTTAATGCTGCTTGTTTCATCTCCCTATTTTATAATTTAAGCTCTTCTAATTTTTAATAAACTGGCAATGCTAATAGCTCCATTAAGCCCAGGGGGCTTTGCGGCTTCTAATCTCACCTGCCAAAGCAGTTCCTTATACTCTAAGGATGTTTCCCAATCTCCTCCTCTGGGGCTAGTATGTACTTGTTCCAATACTATGAACCTTAATTCCATTCCCTCACAGAACAATGAATGCTTAAAAAATGCGTTGGTCTCCTTCCCTTTACTGATTTCATAGAGATGTTCATACACTCTTTTTGCCAGTGTCCTCTCCGTTTTGCCTATATAAAAACTTTGGCAGTGTTGACATAACCCCAAGTACACTACTCCCTTCGCCTTACAATTAAAGTACCCCGGAGATTTAATGTAGATTTTTTTTGAATTCAAGTAGAAACCTTTTTTGTTGATAATATTGGGGCACTGTCTACAAGTGTTGCATCTAAATGTTCCACTCTTACGATACACCTCTGCGTGTTTTACCTCATGGTTTGTCTCAAGCAATTCCTTCAAATTCTTATTTCTTCTTCTAATGAACTGGGGTCTACTACCAAGCGTTTTCTTAAATTCTTCATTCATGGTTACAATTGGCCAATATTTGTCAATAACCCTTTCCACTGATAGGCTTTCGTTGCAATTTGTATGAACAAAAAGACACCCTTCCTTTTTTGATTTGTTGTCTGTCTTACTATGTTCGTTTCTACGTTCTTCCCCTAGTAAAGGGAAGTATTTGTCCATTCTTTGACCTTCTACCTCTAGTATTATTGAGTCTATTAACTGTGTGGGGTACCCCCTCTCCTCAAATAGTGTTTTCAAAAATAGGCACTCATCATTAAATAAAGTCTCTTCACTGCACATTCTAGCTGCCCTGATTATTTGTCCTTTGATAACTCCTTTCCTTTGAAATAAAGGGTGATTGCTGTTATAATGCAGGAACATATTAGAGTAACTGTTTTTTCTGTATATACATGACATAAAGCAACCTTTTTCAACATTTTTACGTAAATCTACGTCAAGATATTGCAAACTATCCATATTGATGTTGCACGTAAATTTTAAAAACTCTGTACTACTGTTAATGTATTCAATAAATTGCTCAAGTTCTTCTATGCTGCCCTTCCATAGTATACAGATGTCGTCCAGGTAACGTTGGTAATGTACCAGGTGTTCTACCCACCGCGTGTTAAATACAAATTTTGACTCCCAGTAATCTAACACAATGTTAGCGTAGGCGGAGGCACGGGGGGTCCCCATCGCCACACCCCTTTTTTGTCAGAATAATTCCCCACAAAAAAAGACAAAGTTATTGTTCAAAATAACTTCCATCAGTTCAACAAGCAATGCTATCATTTTACCTCCCAACATTGAATGTTCTGCCAACATTTCATTAAACCATGCTAAACCAGTTTCATGTGGAATGCTTGGAAATAATTCCACTACATCAACTGTGACCATGTATTTGGTTTCCTGGTAAAATTCCTTCTTGATACTCCGTAAAAATTCCCAGGAGTCCTTACATAAGCATTTTAAAGATGTTGTGTACTTTTTCAATATTGTATCCAAGAACTTCCCTAGTGGTTCGGTAATCCCCTTAGCCCCTGCTACAATTGGTCTAAATAACAATGGTTGCAACCCTTTGTGCACTTTGGGGATACCGAAAATAATGGGGGTAACTGGCTTAGGAACCAACAGATAGTTGTATAATTGCTCATTTATTACGCCTTGATATAAACTGTCTTCCAACATGTACTTAATTTTAGCGTATGCGACATTCCTTTCATTTACTGACACCTGGTTATACTGTTCAACATCATGTAAATGTGAATATATAGAAGCTTCATAGTCGTGTTGATACATAAAAACTACACCCCCCCTTTGTCCGTTTTCATTACCCTGATTCCTTCACTGTTCAATTTCTTAATCAATTTGTAGGATGCATCAGAAAAATTGTTACTTTTTAACATGTCTTTGGTACATATATTTCTTATTTCTGCTTCTACCATCTCCTCAAATGTTTTGAGGACAGGGTGTAAAGGGGGGTTCCATGTGCTCTTCCTATAGAGTTTGTCTCTATCCCTTAGATTCTCTTTTAAGCTCACCGTTATATTCAATTGCCTTGTAAAGAGCTTCAAGTCTAAAATTGTTTGGGGTATATTGATAGAATTATTTGGAACAAAATGAAGTCCCTTAGTAAAAACTTCAAAAAACAAGTTGTTGACTTCAATTTCTGTATAATTAAATATAGAGAAATTCCCTCTCTTAACAACACTACAATGTAAATTATGCAAATTTTCATTTTCAGAAACAATGCTGTATAGTTCTTCAATTATTATCTCCTTGGGGGATTCCATCTCCTGGCATGACTACTCATTTGTCTGTTTCTCTGCCTCCCCTGACCAAACTGAAAATCCTGCTGGCCTGGCCTACTTTGGTTTGGCTGTTGGTTGGACTTCTGCGCCAACCTTTCACTTCTCCTTGGGGCCTGGTCATCAAAACCTTCATTAAAAACATTGTCCTGTTCATTTTCAACATTGTTGTTGTTAAGGTTCTGATCCCGCACCCACCTATTCCTACCATATACTTTGTATGCCTGCCCTGTGTTATACTCCTGCAAATCTCGTTCTAGCTTTTTTATTTTTCTGTTCACAATTCATACACAATGACTGTCGATTTCATTAAATGTATCTTCATAGTCCTTCTTTATACCACTAAACATAGTGTCTTTAACAATAGTGTTGTTTAAATCATTAACCTCCCCTAATAATGCTGAGGCTTTAGTCTCATAGTCTTTAATCATCAGCTCCAACATTTCAAGCCCCGTTCTATTAAATAGGGCTGTCAATTCTCTAAACAGTTCTGTACCTGGTAAAGCATTATTAGGGAATTTGACAATACGCAGTCCCTTAGGGACTCTTTTTACCTTAACACATTCGGACAAGTAGTCAATTTCAAGTTTGGTTGCTTTATAGGAATATAATTTATTGTTAAAGTCTTTAAGTTTTGTTTCTAGATTGCTATTTACATTATTGCAAGATTGTACCATACCTTGCCCAAAAGAAAAACATTTGTTTGTCCATTTACTAAAGTTAAAGTCTTTCTCCGTCCCAGCTATGTTAGTCTGGTTGGCTCCTCGCTTGCTTCTCGATTGTTGTGTGCTCCCAGCTTCTGCGTCGGTAATTCCTCCTGTGTCGGTATTTCCTAAAAACGGGGTTGCAGGTCTTCCCGAAGCGGTGTTACAACCAGCGAAAAGCTGCTCCTGGTTAGCAGGTACTTCATTGACACTTTGCGAAGCAGTGTTCGTTAACAGTCCTGTTAGTTGGGAAAGCAGGCACATAACCTGCTTGAACTCTCGTCTCGTTACTGGGGCATCATCTGCTCCTTCCTCGTTACCCAATAGGATCGCTGGTGTATTACAATACTCAGCACTCGTTGTTCACTCTGCCATGGATCCTGTGTCACCACAAGTTATTCAAAGGACAAAAACGCCAAAAAACCAACTGGTAATCCAAAAAAATCAGGATACAAGGATTACGAACCAAGCTCTGAATAAAAGTCCCTTTTATTTAACGGCTTCACCAGCACAGCGTTAAAACATGTAAAACACATCCAAAATATTGTATAACATCGCTTTCACCGGTCCCTCCCAGGCTTCCTCAAGACATTTGTTACATAGGTTGGTGGGTTCATTTATACTACCCTTGCCAAACCCAAATACTTTAATTGACATTCAATTATTCTATTATCAAACTTGTGGCTAGAGAGTTAAAACCTTTGTAACTTTGTCATACACTTACGATGTTATACTTTATAACTATGCTAAAATGCACAACTCTCTGTCCTAATCTACCATTAATACAAACACTGTTTCAATTAAAAATGTTAAAAAAACATAAATGCCATAAACATTTATAGACATTTAAACGTTCTAATTAGAACCTTCTTAAAAGCCTTATAGTCTACCAACAGCCAAAAACTAACTATTATTTAAGCTGTGTAGTTTTTATAGTGTTTGTCACATAACAAGCATGACATGTTAAAAATTGACCACCTAAGAATTTTTGTGGTCTTACACAATCATCTGTGTCCTTCTACATTTCTTAAAATAATATTTTACAGTGCCTTACCAACATCCTTTACTTATTTAACTATTAAACTAGTGTCAAATATACTCAAATGATCATAAATTCCTTACTCTAACACCTGATCTATGTAATTTGTTTTAATGCTGCTTGTTTCATCTCCCTATTTTATAATTTCGCTCTTCTAATTTTTAATAAACTGGCAATGCTAATAGCTCCATTAAGCCCAGGGGGCTTTGCGGCTTCTAATCTCACCTGCCAAAGCAGTTCCTTATACTCTAAGGATGTTTCCCAATCTCCTCCTCTGGGGCTAGTATGTACTTGTTCCAATACTATGAACCTTAATTCCATTCCCTCACAGGACAATGAATGCTTAAAAAATGCGTTGGTCTCCTTCCCTTTACTGATTTCATAGAGATGTTCATACACTCTTTTTGCCAGCGTCCTCTCCGTTTTGCCTATATAAAAACTTTGGCAGTGTTGACATAACCCCAAGTACACTATTCCCTTCGCCTTACAATTGGTTTAGCATGGTTTAATGAAATGTTGGCAGAACATTCAATGTTGGGAGGTAAAATGATAGCATTGCTTGTTGAACTGATGGAAGTTATTTTGAACAATAACTTTGTCTTTTTTTGTGGGGAATTATTCCCACAAAAAAGGGGTGTGGCGATGGGGACCCCCTGTGCCTCCGCCTACGCTAACATTGTGTTAGGTTACTGGGAGTCAAAATTTGTATTTAACACGCGGTGGGTAGAACACCTGGTACATTACCAACGTTACCTGGACGACATCTGTATACTATGGAAGGGCAGCATAGAAGAACTTGAGCAATTTATTGAATACATTAACAGTAGTACAGAGTTTTTAAAATTTACGTGTAACATCAATATGGATAGTTTGCAATATCTTGACGTAGATTTACGTAAAAATGTTGAAAAAGGTTGCTTTATGTCGTGTATATACAGAAAAAACAGTTACTCTAGTATGTTCCTGCATTATAACAGCAATCACCCTTTATTTCAAAGGAAAGGAGTTATCAAAGGACAAATAATCAGGGCAGCTAGAATGTGCAGTGAAGAGACTTTATTTAATGATGAGTGCCTATTTTTGAAAACACTATTTGAGGAGAGGGGGTACCCCACACAGTTAATAGACTCAATAATACTAGAGGTAGAAGGTCAAAGAATGGACAAATACTTCCCTTTACTAGGGGAAGAACGTAGAAACGAACATAGTAAGACAGACAACAAATCAAAAAAGGAAGGGTGTCTTTTTGTTCATACAAATTGCAACGAAAGCCTATCAGTGGAAAGGGTTATTGACAAATATTGGCCAATTGTAACCATGAATGAAGAATTTAAGAAAACGCTTGGTAGTAGACCCTAGTTCATTAGAAGAAGAAATAAGAATTTGAAGGAATTGCTTGAGACAAACCATGAGGTAAAACAAGCAGAGGTGTATCGTAAGAGTGGAACATTTAGATGCAACACTTGTAGACAGTGCCCCAATATTATCAACAAAAAAGGTTTCTACTTGAATTCAAGAAAAATCTACATTAAATCTCTGGGGTACTTTAATTGTAAGGCGAAGGGAGTAGTGTACTTGGGGTTATGTCAACACTGCCAAAGTTTTTATATAGGCAAAACGGAGAGGACGCTGGCAAAAAGAGTGTATGAACATCTCTATGAAATCAGTAAAGGGAAGGAGACCAACGCATTTTTTAAGCATTCATTGTCCTGTGAGGGAATGGAATTAAGGTTCATAGTATTGGAACAAGTACATACTAGCCCCAGAGGAGGAGATTGGGAAACATCCTTAGAGTATAAGGAACTGCTTTGGCAGGTGAGATTAGAAGCCGCAAAGCCCCCTGGGCTTAATGGAGCTATTAGCATTGCCAGTTTATTAAAAATTAGAAGAGCGAAATTATAAAATAGGGAGATGAAACAAGCAGCATTAAAACAAATTACATAGATCAGGTGTTAGGGTAAGGAATTTATGATCTTTTGAGTATATTTGACACTAGTTTAATAGTTAAATAAGTAAAGGATGTTGGTGAGGCACTGTAAAATATTATTTTAAGAAATGTAGAAGGACACAAATGATTGTGTAAGACCACAAAAATTCTTAGGTGGTCAATTTTTAACATGTCATGCTTGTTATGTGACAAACACTATAAAAACTACACAGCTTAAATAATAGTTAGTTTTTGGCTGTTGGTAGACTATAAGGCTTTTAAGAAGGTTCTAATTAGAACTTTTAAATGTCTATAAATGTTTATGGCATTTATGTTTTTTTAACATTTTTAATTGAAACAGTGTTTGTATTAATGGTAGATTAGGACAGAGAGTTGTGCATTTTAGCATAGTTATAAAGTATAACATCGTAAGTGTATGACAAAGTTACAAAGGTTTTAACTCTCTAGCCACAAGTTTGATAATAGAATAATTGAATGTCAATTAAAGTATTTGGGTTTGGCAAGGGTAGTATAAATGAACCCACCAACCTATGTAACAAATGTCTTGAGAAAGCCTGGGAGGGCCCGGGTGAAAGCGCTTGATGTTATACAATATTTTGGATGTGTTTTACATGTTTTAACGCTGTGCTGGTGAAGCCGTTAAATAAAAGGGACTTTTATTCAGAGCTTGGTTCGTAATCCTTGTATCCTGATTTTTTTGGATTACCAGTTGGTGCTTGTGTAAGGCGTTTTTGTCCTTTGAATAATCTGACCATACCCACCTTTCCCTGGACATCCATATCTCATCTCCACCCCCAGGCAAGGTTGTCACTGCACACAAACTGTGTTTAGCACAAGCAGACTCTACACTTGTGTAGACTGGGGTGGATGACTTCAGAGGACCCATGCTGGAGGACTATACTGGCCACTCAGCATAATCCCTGACAACTGCATTCTATGAGCATGTGTACAGTTTGCATTGGTCATGCTATCCCACATATACCCATAACTGCTCCACAACAAGACACCTGTCAGCTGTACACCAGCCATATATGCGCCGTTCAACAGACAGAGTGACCTAATACATTGCAGAGCTGTAGCCCACAGAGGGAGGACATCTGTGGACAGTTCCGACATGGCACTTCATTCACACATACTCATTACAACACAGTGTTGACAGTGGAATCGTCCAGAGAATGCAGATAGGGCTCCCCTCAGTCTGTTATTGACGGGCATCTACTGTCAGAGATCCTCAGCACCCCTCTCACAGCACACACCGACAACATGGCTGTGGCTTAGCACATTCAATCCCTGAGGCCTCTACGGTGCCCCTGCTTGACAGAGGCACAGCTCACTAGCCTCACATGTTGCCTTCTGTGACCTACTTTACAGTGGCACAGTAGCCTACTATCCTGGGGATGCAGATGCCAGGCACACTCTGGCTGAGCTGTCATTCCCTGGGGCAAGAAGCCTAGTATTGACCTCTACACCCATATGTTCAATTGTCAGATGCACAATATTTGTTGTGCTGTTCTACTGTTTGCAGGTCTTTATTGCCATAGCATTCCCTGTTCCTATGACCAACTTGTGTATCTGTGGAAGATGTTTGCATATGACGGCGATCCACTATATCAGTTATGTCTCTGTGGTCATTTACTGTGTGCACTGGGCTGATTGCTGTGTTGTGGTTGGTTCCTGGACTGACACGTACAAATACCAGATATGTGTGGCCAACTGCTAAACGGAGATATGGCCTAAGTGTGTGAGCATGCCCAGTTCAGCCTTTCCATGGCATGTTGTCTGACATATGCCTCATTTATCAAAGTGTGCGAGCATGCCCAGTGTGAGCTTTCCATATGTTGCACTCTGAAGTCCACCACATATTTGTGTGTGTGTGAACTTTGACAATATCGCACGTTTATGATTGTGTGTTGGGTGTCATGTTGTGTACTAACTGGCCAACTGCTTCATGTCTGCCACAACAGGGATTATACTGTGCCTGCAGGGATTGCATGGGATACTTTGCAGACAGTTCTCAACATACTTTCATAATGACCTAACACTGTAGTACCGTATAGTGTACTGGTTCGGTACTTTCACTGTGGTGGACAGTATCCTGGGCTTTAGTCCTATGACTGCTTGACATCTTCATAGTGAGCACAACAGACTGTGTAGGGGCCAGTTGTAACATATGACCATGTTGCAATATGTTCACATATGGACTACCTACACCAGGCTCGTCCAACATTGCTAGTGTATTCCACAACATGGGTGGACATTGGCAAACACTAGTGATGTTCCCTAGGCCATTTTTGATGCTAGTCACAGGGTGTGTTTGTCCTTCGACACACATTGTAACTGGAGTTTGCCATGACATATGTCATGGTTAGTTTACTGTGCCTCCGTCTACCTCTGACATAACAGTGATACCCAGGGTAGCCTACCATCTCCCATACACTCATCAGGATGCCTCTTGAGGGGTGTCGACTCTGGCTGACCTGTACCAGGAGTTTACTGAAGTGTGGGGGTGCCTTCTGTGTTATGGATCATTCTGTACAGCTTGTCCTATGTATGTCAGTGCTGGGGTTCAGGTCTCTCATGTGCATAGCTCACTGCCATTCAGATTGTACAAGGTGCAACATGTTCATTCATTCCAGGTTGGACATGGCTTCATACATCAGGCACAGCTTTCCTGTAGCTGGGAAGGATGGCGGTGTGTGGGGCTGCAGTTTGTTTACTCAGGCAACACATGGCATCTGTTCATGCTCTTTGCTACCCCTGGTGGGATACTGTTGTGGACTTTACAGTCGATAGAGGTGTCTGCTGCGGTATATCCCACAGGGGCTATTGTAGTCAGTTGTGACGCTGATGGAGGATGGCTGCAGAGCCACAGTGAGTTCCCCTTATCTGCATCTGCCAACATTCATGTTTGGGTGGGTATATGGTACATGTTTCTGTGAACACTACAGCCACATGTTTGTCCAGTGCAGGATATTTATCACCTTTTGTACCCAGGTCTCACATTACATGTTAGGTACCTCACGGGTTAACACCTGTGTGGTAATTTGTGGGCACTTACTGTATATCCACGGTGGTTGTCTATACACAGTTCTGCAATTAGCTTGCTGACATGGCTATGGCTACAGTTGTCTGTTTGTAGGTGGACCTTTTGTGGGTTGCTTGTGTCAGCTGGGGGTTGGATATGGTGGGCTGTTTGTACTCCTCTGCATACATGCTCAGTCACAGTCCTTCCATGTTGGCCTATACCTATGGGACATGTATACAGAACGGGGGGGGGGGCCAAGACCAGGCCTTGTGGGATGCCACTCATATCCGCTTTGTAGTCTGACATGGATGTGGCATGTCTGACCATGTCAGTTCTGTCCTTGGTCTGGTTTGCAACCCCTCTACTGACATAGGGGTGTATATTTAAGCTGGTGAACATATCCATACTGAACTTCGTGCGGTATTGTCTAGAAGCATGTGCATGGTCCAGCTATGCTGTGTGGACCACATTGCCCTCATCAATGACCTTAATGACTGCTTCAAATGGGTCAGACATGTTTAGGGGCCGGTTCTGCGGTTACAACAGCCACAGTGTGTAGGGTCCAGTATCAGTAGGTCCACAATAGCCTTCTGTCTGCGGTACATACTGATCCTTTCCATAGCTGTGCAGAACAAGCTTGTCAGGATCCTGGGGTGGTAGTTTGGAGTATCCATTCAGGCAACACCTTTGTTGTGATGGACCACTGTTGTTGTACACTGCTCTTTGGGTACATATCCTGTGGTAAGGCTGACATTGGGCAGTAGTGTGATTTGGCATTCCATTATTCTTGGAGTCCATGTTGGCCTCAGCACAGGACACCATCACATACCTTTGCTGCTGTGTGTTCTGCTTTGCAGATGATGGCTGTTACCTCAGCATCTGCAATGTCAGGGGATCATCTGCTGGGATAGGTATTTTGCACTCGGGGGGGGGGAGTTTGCACTACACCTGACAGGTTGTATGTTAGCAATATGTGTGTGTGTTTGGTATGTTGTTTGTAATATCTGTGTGATTTGGAGCATATCTGTGGATGCCCAACATGGTTCCTACCATCAGTTGGGTAAGCCTTGTGATTATCCTTAGTGTCCTGTACATTTTGTATCTTCATAGGTTCATGGGTTCATAGTAGGCTAGACACCCTAGGCCATTTGTAAGCCTAGCTAGAGTGTGTGTGTCTTTCGCCACCCCTTGCTATGTTCAATTATGGCCATTTATGAGGTTCTTCACTGTGCCTCTGTCTGGTCGTGACACAGTGGGGACCCCCAGTATACATGTACGGTCATCCATCCACTTGGCAATATTCCTGTTGAGGGGTGTCAGTGAGGGGCTCTGCCTACCATGGATTGGGATCCTGTTTCTGGCTGTGGGGAGCCTATGGGTTATGTATCTGTCCCTCCAGCACATCTTATTTCATTATGTGTTGAGGTTGACATCTGTGACTCTCACAGCTCCAATGGCTTTGATTTCCTGTGGTGTAGCATGTCCATTACTCCTGTGTTGGACATGGCCTTATACAACAGACATACAATGCCTCTGTGTAGGCAGTGTGTGACTGCAGTCAGCTGGGGTGTCTACAGCCAGGCAGCATATGACATATATTTCACACCCTTTATCCTGTTGGTGGGGTAACTATGAGGTCTTCCGAACCGCTGCAGGTGTCACGTACAGTACATCCCATATGAGTCATTGTACTAGATTATGGGTCTGATAAGGGAACAGTACAGTGGCACAGTGACCTCTGTTGATGTTGATGTGAATCCTTTCATGATACGGTGTCCAGTATCAACAGTCTTCATTGCCACATTGGCATTGTGGGTGTCACATGACAGATTAATGTCGACCTGTGCCCCTAGATCCCTGATTACTCCTTGCATACATAATGGTTTGACACCTATGTGGTACTTTGTGTGTACCTTGTCTGGTATTTGGTGGGACATTCATACTGTCCAGTGTCTTCGGATGTCTGGGTGGAGTTCTTGTGTGTGAGAGTGTGGTCTGTCGCATGCTACAGACTGTACAGCAGTTTTGACTACAGTTATGTGCACATGGGTGGTGTCCACTGCTTTGTGCATTGTCAGTTACCTGGCAATATGGGTGTCTGTGCTGCATATGGATACTCCCCGTCCTTTGATGTTTTGGTGCAGGTGTTGGGGCCATAACACATGATATGTGGTATAACCTAGTAGTGCTGGCGTGCTATCACTAGGCTTGCAGCAGGCTTCTGTCACTGGACAGACATCAATGTTCTCCATAATGGGAAGTGCCTCAGGGGCATGCATATTGCAGTTTACACATCTGGCATTGGTCAGCATTACCCTTATGTTTCCTACCACTTATGTTTCCTAGGGTGGTGGGTAGTCTTTTTGGCCTTGCCTACATACGGCTCTATGGAGGCGGCAAAGGCCTTATCCAGTATCCAGACGCACACAGGTAACAGCTGACAGCCATCCCTGGAACAGCAGCATGGCTTGTCATGCTTGACATCTCAAGCAGAAACACATTAGACCCTCTTGGACTGACAGCTGTAACTGTGCCAGCTGTTAAACATGATCATTCTGTGTTTGTACTGTGGCATCATTCTTGGTGAGGGTTGGATGCTGCACACAGCCAGTGTCATCCCGCCCTGGGGTATATACTCAGAGGGACCATCCATGTCTCTTTTGATGTTGACCAGGGAGGTACATCTCAGGTAATTCACACCAGCATGGACATTGAGTGCATCATATTTCTGCTTGCTTTGGGGTGATCTGCGTACTTGTGTTATGTGGCATTTTGTGGCAGCCTACAAGCAGCTTACTCTACCCTTTCCCTAGTTCAGTCTGGTGAGTGGGACAGCTGTGTGTCTGCCTATACAGACACCTATTATGACTGTATCAGGCATGTTGTTTCTCCTTCTGGCCTGTGACTGTTTGGCATACCAGCTTTGCGTACTATTCATTGCATGTGCTATGTTTGAAGGTTGTGGTTGCTTGTGATCTACTTTGGAGGCTTCTGTTGGTGTGGTGTGTTTGTAATTAAGGCCTCAGGGAATATTTGTCTGTGTTTATGTGTTTGATTTACAGTTGTGGTAGGTCTATGTGGGACTGGGTTTGTGGTGTATGTGGTTACCTTCTCCTCCTGACTAGTTTTGACAGTACTGAGTTGTTGGAGCTCAACCTCTGGTTTGGATACATGGATGCATCTATCACATATATTTGTATTTATTGGGGGGTGTTGTGGTTGTCTGTGTACTTAGTACTGGCGTCACATTGCCTCTTAGATTCACAGATTCTACTTGTTGTGGCTGGACTTAGTGGATTGTATGTGTGGACATATGTTGTTGCCATACTACTGGTCAGTGATTACTTCCCTTTTTATGTTTGCTCTATCATGTGGTAGCTTCCTCATTCTCTTGTATGGTTTGGTAATGGCTGGAGGCAAGCATGCCAGATGCCTGCGTGTATGGCATTGTGTGTTGTTGTTATTTGTGATTGCATACTCCAAGCATTCCTGGCTGTGTTCATGGAATGCCTGTATAACATGTTCTGTGGTGTGTCCCATATTCTGCACTTGCACAGGGCCTTTTGTGGATTCAACATCGGTTTTGAGGGCTGCAACCTATACTTTACACATGTTTTTCACTGTGGTATTCTGGCCAGGGACTGGGGTCAGGATGTGTATATCCAGTATGATTACTCTATGGTCTGGTCTTACCAGTGAGGGGTACACTTCTCATCTTGCCATCCAGTACACATGTTGCTGATTATCACATCCAGTATGCTTACCCCTCTTGTGGGAGTAGTACATTGTTCCAGGGCATTTTGGTTTATGGAATCTGGGTAATTTTCTTCTACTGTGTTGGTGCTAGTACAGTGCTACCGGTGTATGTCTGGGTATTTTCAGTCAAGCAAGATAATGTGGTTTGGGGGGCTTGATATATTCATGTATTCCGACATAGGCCAGGTGTTTCCTGGTATTAGGACAGTAGTCTGCAGCAGGCTATATACTGCGAGGCCGTTTTAGCCATTGGTATTTGACCATAGCTATTCCATGCTGCTTCTTGTTGTGGTACCAACACGAGGGTGTGGTTATCCTTGCCATTTCTTGCTAGTCACCCTCCTTTTGTAGCTTGTTCCATATTTTGCGGCTGTACAGCACAGTATGAGGTGTGACCTGGTAGTGTTAGGGTGCTGATGTGAGCCTTGCCCAGTTCTCTATTACAGGACTGGTATCTACATTCTCCATACTGTGTGTGTTTACACTGCACACATCTTGCTGTTTATACATCTGTCATTGGGTAGCATTACATCTAGGTTCCTATCCCTTGTAGAACCTATGAAGGTGAGTTTGTGTTTTGAGACTTACCTATTCAGGGCATGCTGTGGGTACTGACAGCCTTTGCTGGTATCCATGGGGCATGGCATGATAGGTGCACGCCACCCCTAGCAGGTGGTGCATCATGTCAAGCTCCGCATATCTTCCCAGCCTGAAACACATTGGCTCCCCTTTGACTGACTGCATTACTTCAGCCAGTTATTGCACTTGATCATCCCATCGTCATTTTGTGGCTTCATGCTTGGTGAGGGTGGATGTTAGTCAGGATGCTCAGGTGTGCATATAGTACATGGCGTTACATTACTTAACACATAGCATTCATGCCTCAGGTGGTGCTGCAGGGCTGCCTCTGTCGGATGCACATATTACACTTACCTGTACATGTTTGTGAGCAGGTCATGTCATTTTAGGCATCCATGTTATTATTTGAGTGAGTCAGAGGGGGTATCATTCCCAGGGTTCCTACTGAGCCAGTGTATGTGCTATGCGTTGCCTCTTTGCCAAGGCCAGGGCATACTGGGCACGCCTCCTTCTGCCTACTGGGGCAGGCTCAGGTTGTTCCTCCTCCGAGTCACGCTCTGCCTGTGATGGCCTTGGCAATGGTGGGGGGCTGTTTGGCCCGGCCCTATGCTGGTCCTGCTGCAGCTGTTTTCGCAAGATCATATTATGTAGCATAGCACATACCATGACAATTTGGGTACATGTAGTTGGTGTGTACTGCAAGGCTCCACCAGATGTGTCCAGACACCGGAACCGTGACTTGAGCAGCCCAAACACACGCTCTATTACATTACATGTTTGTGCATGTGCCTCATTATGGCGTTCCAGTTCAGGTGTGTGTGCATTTCTGATGGGTGTCATCAGCCACGGCTCCAATGCATAACCTGCATCCCCCACTAGGTGTCCGTGTGGGATGTCCCCATTAGCAAATGTCTGGTACAGCTGTGTCAAATGCCAGATGTGGGAATCGTGATAACTCCCAGGGCAGCCAGCACACACATTCATTATTATGCCCTGGGCATCACACATGACCTGGCAGTTGATGGAGGGGAAGCCCTTGCGGTTAATGTAGGCCCTACCCCGCTCACCGGCTGGTGCTTTGATGCATATGTGCGTGCAGTCTATTGCACCCAGTACCTCAGGGTATTCTGCTATTTGATGGAAGAGATGCATATTGCTGGCCAATACCTCACGGGCATTGGGGAAATATACATGATCACCGACATGTTCTGACATGGCATCCAGGAACTGGTGCAGTACCCTGGAGGCTGATGCCTGTGATATCCCCATCATATTGCCAGTTGGTCTCTGGAAGGTACCTGTTGCTAGTATTCTTAGGCCAACACATACCTTGGTTTCCACTGGGATGGGTTCCCCTCTGTTGGTTCCGTGTGTGAGGCATGGCCTGCACAGCTCAACAATTTGCTGCAGGAGCTTTCTGTCCACTCTATAGCGCTCTACTATCTCCAGCTCATGTAACCCGTGGTAGGTGACCCTGGGCCTGTACACTCTTCTCCATCTCCTCACTGTGGGTTGTCTGGCACCATCTGCATTGTCACCACCCTCAGCAAGTCTCCTATGTCTCATTATGACAGCTATGGCAGCCCCTAACATTTCTGCTCTGAGTTCAGCTTTTTCAGTTTTCACTTCTATTAGCTTACTCCTGTCTTGCAGTGTCTCTTAAGGGAAACATCCTGCACTACTGTTTGCAGAGTTTTAAGTGCTGGGCTGGGCTACTATTCTGCCTGTGTAATTGCCTGCTTCTAATTGTTTTCACCTGCTAGCTTCAGCAGTTATCCCTGCTAGCTTCCTATTAATTCTGTTACTTCCTTTTTCCTCTCTGTTTCCTCTGGGGGGAGCAAAGTGCATACCATCAGAAACACGCTCACAGTGGCTTACACGTGCGCACACGTGCTTACATGGTTCAGAATCTACTTATTCGGGTTAAAATGCGCGTACACCCGCGCAAACACTGTTACACGTCTGCCAACAGCCTCCAACATACTCAGCCTGCCCTACACGCGTGCACACCCGCGCAAACAGTGCTAAACATCTCCCAACACGCTCCCACATGCTCAGACTGCCTTACACACGCACACACTGTCCTACTCGCGCTTCATGGCGCGCACATGTGCGCATGCATGCCCAGCAAGAAACTTTGGTGTAAGTAACAGTGTACACCTTCCATTTCTTGACTTTCCATGACTTATCTAGTGGCACACCTCTTTCCATGATCTGTGCCTGTCATCTATCATGTTACACTGGCCTCCAATGAACTGCATTTCTTTCTACCATTCCCCCCTGTGATGTCACCTATCTCCTACTCTATTCCTTCCCCTTATGTATCTCTTACACTACTCAGACTGTGCTCATTTGCTATGTGACTGTGAGATTCAGTATCCGAACCCTCATTTACATGAGATTGCCTACTAATGCTTAGTTACATGTCTTAGACTCAGCTTCCCCCCTTAGCAACCACTACACGGTGGCCATGTTGGTTTTGGTCTGCTGGTCCCTGCATTGTCATTCCATGTATTGCATGAAACCCACATTTGTGGGTTTATAACCTTCTTTTTTATGTTTTTATACAGTGCAGCCCATTTGCACGGGGCTGCGCTGGGTTTAAACATCGGCGAAAAAAAATATATATAATTTTATTATTTTGGCATCGGGTTGTATTGCCAATGGCCACATATTTGGCCATTGGCATGATGCCTGAGTCATATGCAACCTTTTTGGAGATGACATGGCTCCGTTGTGGAATTTGCAGAAATGTACTCAGTTGTCAACTGAGTACATTTCTGCAGCTAAAACGTCTCCTACACGGACTGGTTTCTGCTTTGTGGATCGCTAATATACCTCATTTGCATACCTTTCGGATGCAAGTGAGGTATTTAGCATGTCCACGCCCAGTCCGTGTAAGAGACGTTTTAGCTGGTCTCTTACATGGAGCTTAGGGCTGTTCCTGGATCGCGAGGCTTGCATGGAGTGTTGCCTGTCTCTTACACTCCGTGCAAGCCTTCGTGAATCCTGCCCAGTATCTGTAAAAAAAAAGTCACACAATTCCATGCCTGGTTCTCTCAATACTCCCAAGATATTGTAGCATTCACAGAAACCTGGTTAAAGCCACACATACCCAATACTGACATAACTCCCCCTGGATATAATATTCTTAGAAATGACCGTTTCCACAAAAAAGTAGGAGGTGTTGCATTAATCTACTGTAATATTTTAGATATTACTCCATTTTCCAAACCAATTCCAAGTTTTGGAAATATGGAGTCACTACTAGAAAATCTACATACAAATAGTAGAAAACATTTATGTATTGCTGTACTTTATATTCCCCCTGGTCAAAATATTCCTACCCTAGAAGACCTACTTTCCTGGTCAACCCTTAACATATCAAATGAACCATCATTCTTGGTAATACCAATATTAACTGGCAACCTCTCATCTCCAACTCCCCATCTAATAGTATAAATCTGCATACATTCACTCAACTCATCACAGGCCCCACACATACAGCAAATAAACATATTGAGTCAACCCTAGGTTGGATACTCGTCTCACACCCTCAGAAATATGCCAGGGCCGGAACCCTTCTTAAAATCTTCAGTGACCATCTCCCTGCCTATACCTAGAGAACTCAAGTTCAAGTAAGTAAACTGCCCTCTCTAAGAACCTCTAGAAATCTCACACATTTCAATCAACAGACATTTTTAGATACTCTAAAGACCCACAACTTTTACCCAAGCAAAATATTCCCACTAGACGATCCAGTAAACTACTTTAACAAAGTCTTTCTTGATATTCTAAATAGCCTTGCCCCTAGAAGTACAAAAAGATCAAAGATTAACTATGACTCCTGACTAAGAAAACAGAATAAGCAACTACTTACTTCTAGGGATAAAACCCGGAAAGAATGGCACAGAAATTAAACCCCATAAAATTATCTGAAATGTAAGCAACTTCCCAACTCTGTCACAAAGCATGTCATCTATGATAAAAATAAACTATTTCCCCTCAAATCTTTCTACCCGACAAAACAACCCTAAAATGTTTTGGAAATCAGTTTCCTCTCTTCCCAACCCAGGAAATCAACATAATCCTACACCATCTTCCAACAAAGACCCCCAAGAAATTGCCCAATTTTTTAATACTCATCTTATTGATATGATCCAAAAGCTTGTCAACGAATTCTCTCAACAAACTTGTAAGAATAAAAACTTTAATGAAAGCAATAATTTTTCCTTCCCGCTGTCAAATCTTGACTCCACCTCTAATAAATGCAACTCCAACAATACCCCATCCACTCCGCATTTTACCATTCAACCTGTACCCACCTCTCTAGTGTGCAAATTGCTCGCTAAATTAAAACTATGCTCACCTTCTTCTAACGGCATTCCATCTGAATATCTAAAAATTGCTGCAGACTCAATAGCTCTCCCTGTCTGCATTCTCATAAATTGCTCTATCTCAGAATCATATGTCCCATAAGTCAGGAAAAACTCAATTATTACTCCCCTATATAAAGGTGGTAACATCAGTGACCTTTCTAACTACCAGCCCATCTCCATACTTTCACCTCTATCTAAAATCCTAGAAAAGTGTATCCACTCACAGTTTTTGAAACATCTCATTGACAATAATCTGCTAACACCCACCCAACATGGTTCTCGGCCAGCACACAGCACAACTACCGCCTTACTTTAATTTACCAACACTGTAAACAAAGCTCTTGATGCTGGTCTACTAACTTCATTTATATTACTAGATCTATCAAAAGATTTTGATACAGTGTCCTGCCCTAAACTATTATCACAACTTGAGGGCATAAACTGCTCCCCACACACTCTAACCTGGTTCCACAACTATCTTCACAACAGAAAACAATCTATTAGATGGCAAAAAAAAAATCTGATTACCTTATCAACAATACAGGATTCCTCAATTCTTGGACCCCTACTTTTTAATGCATTCATCAACAATCTCCACAAAGCTTCCCAGCAAAGTATACTCACTCAGTAGGCCGATGATTCGACTATTATCACCTCCTCTAACAACTTCCCAGATCTCCTAACGTTAACACAAAAAGCATTCACATTAATAGAATCCTGGCTTAATGAAGCTCCACTTCTATTTAATCCCAAAAAAATCAAAACTTCTGCTTTTTTCACCTAAACCTCCAACTCTAGACTTTAAAATATTCTCGCAAAACAATCCTGAATTTGAAATCGTACAAACGTCTAAACTACTTGGGATTATAATTGACGATAAACTCTCATTCGAGAGCCATATACTTAGCACAATCAAAAAGACTCATTTTAAGCTAGGTAAGCTCTATAGGCAAAAACTCTATCTGGACATGTCCACCAAGCTAAAATTGGCTAACAGTCTTCTTCTCCCTTCTCTCTTCTACGCTAGCCCCATTTTTACTAACCTACACTCACATCTCGTAAACTACAGTCATGCTACTACAAAACAGCAACGTTTGTCTCCAGTATGTCAGCATGTGCTCATCACTGCCTGGCCATTAAATCCTTAAACTGGTTCAAATTGCCCCTCTACCTACATTATACCCAACTAACTATACCCATATACACTATAACCCAAATTACTGCCCTTCTCTTCAAACTATGATACAAACACACACTCCAACTCGAATTCTTAGATATTCTAGCAAACAACTCCTAATCATAACCAAACCCAATAAAAAAAGCTGGCCAATGCCTTTATTCCCATGCTGTCGCCAAATTATGGAATGTTCTCCCCTCATCTATTACCCAATTAGACTATTTAAAAACTTTCAAAACAGCACTGAAAAGACCACTTTCTTAATAACCATCTCTGCTACTGTAATCACATGATTAAACCACCCTAACTTTTGTTCCTCAGTGTGTAACTCCTACTAGCCTCCTAACTGTACACATTACTATAAACCATCATGTCATAGGTTCACTTATATGTTAATTTTCTAATTTTGCACATCATTTTAAATGCTATGTATCACTGCTTTAATTTGTAATATTGTATATATGTAACCTTCTTACCATTTTAATATGGGTTCCTATCAGTTTGTTGAAACTTCAGCATTTCGAACACCATATGTTTGAACTGTGAAGTTCAAAGACTGATTATCGCAAAGCCGCAGAACACCAAATTCTTTCCCAGGGAAAGAATTCAGTGGGCCATTCCTGTGGCTTCACTATATTCAGCACTGTGGTGGAAAATTACGGGTCGGGTTCAGGTAAGTGTGCAATTGTGTGGATGTTAGGGTTAGGCACAGGTTAGGTGAGTTAGGATTAGGGCACGGGTGAGGTGGGTGTGCGATAGTGACAGACTTTAGGGTTAGGGCAGAATAGGTGAGTTAGGTTTGGGGCACAGGTGAGGTGGCTGTGCAATAGTGACAGACTTTAGGGTTAGGGCAGGATAGGTGAGTTAGGGTTAGGGAGCAGGTGAGGAGAGTGTGCAATAGTGATGTACATTAGGGTTAGGGTTAGGGTTTGGGTTAAGGTAAGTGGATAGATAGTAGTGTATGTACAGTTTAGTGTAGGGTTAGATGTAGGTTTTAAGTGTATGTGCGTGGATTGCTGTTTTTTTGGTGTGCTTGTGTTATGTGTGTGTGTGTTTCTTGGAACAGCATTTTTTTTCCATGGGGAAAAAAATCCCTGCTCTAAGCCTTTGATGTTTTTGCACTTTGAGGTTAGAAGTTCAAACATATGGTGTTCGAACTTCAGCCGTTTTGACGAAGTGATATAGACCCTTTTAATACTATGCTATTTAATATTCTGTAACTGTTTTTGGAGCTTTTTCCCCAGGCCTCCACTGAAAATGGGTCCCTTGCCTAGTGGACTTCCCTGGTCAACAAATGTCAAATAAAACAAATAAAATAAATTAATAGAATAAAAATAAATTTTACAATTGGACTTAAACTTTTTTCAAAGCTCTTAGCAAATAGACTGGAACTATTTTAGCACACCTGACTGTAGGTAATCACATGGATTTTATTAAGAGCAGGCAAGGCCATCCAGACTTAATTTGTTTCTGGCTCAATGCACGGGCATCTTGCTTACTACAAATGTGAGTAACAGTGCAACATATAGACTTCAGCAAGGCCTTTGAATCTGTTTTCTGGGAATTTATTTGGTAGGTGCTAGAAGTAATGGGATTCCTGGGCAATTTTATAGATTGGTGCAAGCTTCTTTATGTTAACTCCATTGCTCAAAGTTTTATCAATTAAACCTTCTCAGACTTTGTCACCCTGCAGAAACAGACACAATAGGGTTGCCTAATCCCCCCCTTATTTGTTCTAGAAGTTTATACATTTGACGTATGTCTGCAAGCTCAGTTTAATGGGTGAAGAATTAACATCAACGGGGAACCCCTTCTCCTTGTTACAGAGTTTGCTGATGATTGTACCATCTGGGTGGTCAGTACAGATGTCAATATTCAGGTCTTCTCCAAGATTGCACAAAATATACTGGGCTTCATATTAATACTGATAAATCTGTTATTTTCCCTCTAAATGTGGTATGACACACAATACCATCTCAGGATACAGATACTTCTGTAAGAGTAGTGAAGGAATGCAAATACGTGGGAATACTGAAGTCTCTCTACACACAACATGTGGTAGATTGGAACCCCAGTAATAGATTAAGGAAAATCAAAGCCTGTCTGGAACAAAATAACTTGCAGAGTCTTTTTTCTTTAACAAAATCCATGTGGTAAAAATATATGTTCTGCCCAAAGTGTTATTTACCCTTTGCCACTTACCCCATGCAATTCACTCTAACTTCCTAAATAACTGTCGAGCTAAAATAGGAACATTTTTATGGCAAGGTAAATTCCCTAAGATTTGTCATTGCCACTTGGTACTTCTTAAAAATGGGGAGGGTTCAGTCTGCCATACCCTCAAACTTACAGACTTTCCATGTTAGGGTGGTATGCAACTAGAGCAAGAGGCAATCCTCCACCACTCTGGGCATCAACATATCTGCCACTGTACATTTTAAATTTTCCTCAGGATTCTCTTCAACATTCCCACAAGGTTTGAGATCTTGGTAGATTGATACTTTTTTTTAACACATTCTTGGAAATCACTCTACCTCCTTTGATTATATTCTGTTATCTGCTATGGCAGAATATTCATTAATGGTGACAATCAGGTATTGGGGTGGCCCAGTTGGATCAAGAGTGACATCTGGTTTGTCAAGGATATAAATTCAGCTTATCTCCAAACCACATTGCTCCTCTGAGCTCTGAAAAAATAATTCCCTGTTGTCAAGGTGGATTATTACCAATAGTTATAGATTAAGGAGTGTTTTGTAGCACAAAACTTACTGTCTACCCAATCTTCCCATTGGTTTCTTAACACACCAGCTATGGGACTTTAACATTCTAGTATTACAATAACAAGTAATTGCCTTGGGTTATGGGATGAGCTGATTATGGAGCTCTCTATATCCATACTTTGGGACCTTGAAACCATATGGTCATCTTTTCTCAGGCAAGATATTTATAAGTCAGTTTGGGAGTCAGTAATTGGTAGCGTATCTGATCCCAAACTCCCTTCCATGGTCAGCTTCATCTTTTTAAAGTTGATGCATGGTTGGCAATCCACCCTTGTAGAGTTGTACAGATTTAAGATCTATGTCCATCTCACTGTTGGAAATGCTTTTCACCCAGTTCAGGTTAGTTTTCATCTAACATGAGAATGTGTAGCAGTCAAAACCATATGGTGAGCTGTGGCACAAGCTGTGACACACGTAATTACTAAAAGTCTGCCTTGTCTCCAGAATGTTGCCTTTTGCTTGTTAGGGATCAACTCCCCTATTCTTCCACCATCTAAAACAGAATATTTTTGGATATGAAGTGCTGTGCCCACCTTAGGTGCTATTATTTTTGGTCACTGGAAGAAATTATCCTCTGAGTGGACTAATCATACACATAGATTTGCATGCAGCTTGAAACTTTGGTCAGTCAAACAGATGAATATGAAATGGTAGGACTCTTCGTGGTCCTTATTTCTATTTGTATTAGATGGCAATCAATATTCTGCAACTTCTCACAGGCATGTTTCTTGCTATTGATAACAAACAAGGCCTTTCTGTATGATTACACCATCCTGTTCTTTGTTTTCTTTTGCTGCACAGAAGAGTTTTTGTTGGTTCTATTTTATGATGTGTATGACTGTTCAGTCTGAATGAAGCTTTTATACAATGAAAGCATTCAATGAAGCGATTGCTTGCATGACTATAAAAAAAAAATAAAATAAAACAAAACAATGATGATGATAACAAGATGATGATCCAAGGACAACCTTTCTGTGGCATAAATGTCCGTTGCCTCCATCTTGTGTGGAATGAGTATAAGATGACTAGGCCTCATTCATGTAAGAATAGTCTCCAGCCTTCTATCAAGTGTTTACAAGGCAGAGATGTGAGCATATGATGAATGAGGTGTGACTATCATCAGCATAACAGTGCTAAGTCATACTCCTCCCTAGAATGATTCTTCAGATTGGATGGATGGACACTGAAGAAGAGAGGACATCACATGGAGCTTTGAGTAACTTTGCATTGCAGAAGGTTACTAGTAGAATATTTATCTGTCAAAACCAGCACTTGTGCATGCCCCAAAAAAGTAAGAGCCAAAAAATGATTTTCAACTGTGGAAAATAACCACAGAAGGAAAGTAGACACTCCAGGGTCTCATCATTCTGGAAAGTCAAGTGCTGTGGACACACCAAGAAGGACCAAAATGAACAGCAGTGATTAGATCATTAAGTACTCCTAACAGTGCAGTTTCATAAATGTGCCACCTTCTGACGTCCGACTGATATGAATCTAAGAGGTAAGGAGAAATTAGGTGTGATTTTAATTGAACTGCAAGCATTTTCTCTATGATATTTCTTATGTATCTTAGGATGGACACAGCTGGTAATTTCCCAGACAAGATTGATCCAATGATGAATTCCATAAAACTGACATAACTAAAGCATCTCTTCAATCACATAAAAAAACTCCAGTTCTTAAGGTGGACATAGCAATATGGAGAATAAATGCACCTAGAAAATCAAGGTGGTATATTGCCAACCATGATGAGCTACAGGGTAGCCTACATGGTGAAGGATGCATGCAAGAAATCAGCCTTATAGCCTTAGGGCAGTCAGTATATGTAGACATACAGTATGCAAACCATGCACACAAGGTGATAAATCACTGCAACTCCTTCAAAAGTAGTAAAGAGAATTTCTCACATATGAAGATGTAGCTTAGACATAGAAAATGAAAACCCGCAATTCTTTCCACTTAATAAATAAAATATATAGTGCAGTCATTCAGTGCTTGCAGTCTCTGAAACACTACAGTCTCAGCTATTTCATATGTGAAAAGTCTCTTGGGAAAATAAACTCCAGTACCTAATGCAGTAATACAATTTTTTTATTTATTAAATATTGTCAGCTAAATGCCAGTGTTCCTATTGTATGTGTTTAAATTATTGTGTGATGCTTTTAAATATCCTTTAGTTGTATTTTATTTGACATGCATTTGTTTTAAAATAGATTTTATTGAGATATGTTCTGTTAGTAACTAATTAGCCAGTGTCATTGGGCCTCAAAGTGCATAATTTCCTTTTATTCTCACCCTGTCTTGCATTATTGCTTGTTTTGTGGTGCTGGGCCTTGGAACTTAATGTGCTAATTAGTTAAATACCAGATTAGATTGCACTAACATGGCTATAAATAAAATATTTTTTTTCAATTCTCATGGTTCAATGGCTGTGTAATATGTTCATTATTATAATCATCATTTTTATTATTATTATTATTACTACTACTACTATTAGGATTCTGTTGCAGACTGAATAACAAATAAAGAAAACTGCAGTAAATACTGCATGTGTGTATGTGTTTGTAAGATTGTTAGCAAGGACTAATATATCTATTTATTATACTAATTGCTTTTCAAGAATTAATATTTCTTTCCATCTCAGATAGCTCCAGGCATGACTCTACATAATGAATTACAACAGTTATGAAAACAGTGCCCAAGTTAGATACTCCTAAGTTTTGATAATGCATCTTAAAGTTAAATAAAAAGGTTTAGATGTCTCATTTTATCAGAGGTGATATACAATAGTTTTCAGTCATTTAAATGTTATTGTGAAGAAGATTTGAGCTCAGTGTTTATGTGGTTTTAGAGATTGGAATACTAGTGGAATATTAACCTTGGTTTGGGAGATATATATTGTATAATGGTATTGGAACCAGAGCATTTGCAAGCCAACACAAGGCAAGATTACTGCTGTCCTAACCAGAGACACACTTGCTACTCTACAAAACAGACACAGGTTTGAATGTCAGAATTTCTCTCAACAGTTTTTTTTGTATTACAACTTCACATTTGTAAACATGTGTATGCATTTTATTATTTATATTTCATATCCTTTAATTTACGTATAGAATTTTCTTATATGGGTTATACATACTATATATTGATTACATTTCTAGCGTATTGCTTATTTTAAAGTATTTGACTTTTATATGCTGTATTTGGGTTTAAGACTCAGTGCTTATTTCTATGTAATATGCATGAGCAAAGTTCATGCATTTTTATTGGTTTGTTTAATTTATAAACTGGCATTGGTATGTCCTGTTGCAGGCTCTGATGAAAACCTTAAATGAAATGACTTAATCTGTGAGTAATAAACTGTTTGCATGGCACCCATTTTGTGTCTGATTGGGATTTTGGTATTCTGGTCTTGTGTTGGTTTGGTTTTGTTCATTTGGAAATAGAGCATTTGGACTGAGGTTATCTAAAGAGATGTGCTTTTTAAGCAGTATGGAGTTATGCATAGTAAGGCAGGTTTCCTGTGTGGGTTGCAAATGCTTTCACAGTTTTGAACCTAGATTGGAAAAGCTGTGATGGCAGCACTTCAGTTTGGTTTGGGACACTGTAACATGCCTAAATTGTCTGCATAGTTTCTAAGTTTCTAAGCTTGGAGGAGGAGATTCTTGCTAGCAAGGAAGGAAAGAGTTTCAACTTTTCTGAACAAGAGAGACTCCCAGAGCTGCTTTGGTCTTTGTCTTATTTGCAGCCATTTAGCTGTATGTAAAACAGTGCAGTGGTACTCTTTTTTTTAATTTCTCCAAGTCTTTTGGATTTCTAACACCATGATGGGAATGGACCCCATTCCTAAGTCAAAGTACAATTAAAGTTCATGAAATGAGTATTGTTTCAGTTTTTGATGTGAACAAGAAGTGCTCTTTCCATGTATTGGTAACATATCTTAATATGACTGTAGATTATTTTTAAAAGACCCATTGGTCCTACTACTATTGGAACTGTCGGAGTATCTTTCTTCAACATTGCTCTCATTTTTGCCTGCAGATCCTGATATTTTATGACTTTGTGTCTGTCTGGACGCAAGACACTGTAGTCACTAGGTGTGGCAATTTCAATGATCAATCCTACTTTTATCTTCTTTTCTTGGACCACTATATCCAGTTTTCTAGCATCTGTCTTTTGAACTGTTGGTAATGGGTGATCCCATGTGATGTAACCTTCATCATTTTCTATGATGCTTTGTGGCTCATGTTTCCAGTGTTTTTCAGCCACTTCAATGTCATAATGTTTGCACAATCCCCAGTGCAACAGTCTTGCCACATTATTATGCTTTTCACTATACAGTCATTCTACCATTAGTATGTCACAGCCAGCAATGAGGTATGCAACTGTTTCCAATTCTGTTTTATAAAACATATTTGTCTGTTTCTCCCATATGTTCAATGGACTTTGTAAACCAATGTGTATGTAACGCACTGTCTTGGGCCGCCAGTATTAACCTTTCAACTCTTGGTTTGAATTTGCCACTCCATAACCATTCCTGCATTCGTTCCTGATTAACATGAGGTTCTTCCAGATGTTTTCTATACTTGCAACTATATTTATGCATTTTCCACATTTCTTGTCTTCTCATCTGGTCCTTCACCTTATATTCTTTCTTTTGTTTTTTGGCACATTCAGTTGCTGCCTGATTTTTATCTACTTCTGGTTTGATTTCCATTCCTGCTTGTCACCGATATGCTTCTGCTGGATTAAGCAGAGAAGTCATCTTAGATTTATTCTCCTCACATTTCAAAACTTTCACTACACTTGGGTTTTGTGAGGTCAGCAGATATGTGTGGAGTCCTACAATTCAGATCTATACATGTAAACAATTTCAAGGAGGCCCATCCCTCCTTCGGAATGGAGAATATATAATTTTGGTATGCATTCATTTTTATAAATCATTTGGGGAGCATGAAGCATCCTTCTTGTTTTCTATCCAACATGTTTTGGGGCCAATCAATCACGCCAAAACTGTAAGTTAGGACAGAAAATGCAAATTCGTTTATAGCTTGGATTTTGTTCCTAGAAGTCAGATCTTTCTGAGTGGCCAGTGTGATGAAGCTCAAAATTTATTATAGGTGATTTGGAAAGATTTTAAGTTTTATTTGCGGCAGAGGTGATTAAAGATCGGAGGTTGCCTATACTAAAGCTGAGCTTGTAGAATACTAATCCCAGTTGTGGTCCTCAAATCTGGGAATAGCAAGTGTGAATTTTTCCAGGAGCTTTAGTCAGGCCAAAGGCCTAACTATTTAAATTATGCAGTTGTATCTAGTGGTTGCTTATTAAGGTCTTTAATATGCCAAGTAGTTAGGAGTGAGGCTAGTTTCTGCCTGCCCTAAAATAATATTGTTTTCCTAGTTGAGGTGTTAAGAAGTAAACTCATATATTTTAACCACAAATGGAGTAGGTCATTTTTAATTGTGCTTGAGAGGGTTTGGATCTATTAATGATGATGATTAGTGGAAGCTAGTGAAGATCAAATAATTGTTTTAAACAAAAACACAAAATAGTAGGTGTGACAATATAAAGCCTTGCATTGCAGTTTTAGCAAGCTGAGATAGGGAAGTGAAGATCACGAACAGTCTGCATATGGTGCGATTCATTCTTATGACAAAAAGATTGCTAGGAAATTGTGATGTGAAGGATGGAAAGCTTTGGTAAGATCTATGGTATCTGGTCTTCATATTGAGTTGGGTGCTGTCTTTTATGCTTAGAGTGCAGGGATTGTATGCGTCTTATCCATAGTCTGTGCTATTTTCTGGAATTTAGTGTGCATTTTTGTAAGCATTCTGTTATTTTGTTGTAAATGATTATTTTGTATATCTTTCTGAATAAGGCAAATACAGAAAGTCTGAAAAATCTGAGGCTGAGCTGGATTTCGGATGTTTTGGAAGAGGTTTAATCACTACTGTATTTTATGACAGTGCACACTATGGATGCTATTCAAACTCATTGCACAAACATGTAAATGTTATCAGTGCACTTGGAGAATAAGTGCAGTACAGATGTGATTTATAGAGCCCATTTATGCCGGCTACCATTTACTGTGAATGTATTTACATAAATACAAAAACAATGGGATATAAATGAGAAATGATGTAAATCCATGTGTGATTGTAAGACTGTGTCCCGGCTGTTTATGATTCATAATCATAAACTGACACATCTTCTAGCTGTCCACAGATTTTTCTTAAAAACAGAATAACTAACCACTTTGCAATTCATAATGATGCTTTTCTTTGCTACTTGCCTAACTATTTCTGTATGTGAACTGCTTGTCTTGGCCAAGTTAAAATACCCAGCAGTGATTGGCAGCCATGAGAAGAGTCCCACAGGGTTCAGTCCTGGGTCCTCTCCTGTTCAGTATCTAATTCTCGCAGGTCCAGGCCAACACGAAGGGACTCTGTCTGACAAAGTTCACAGACAATTGCAAGTTGGAAGCTATTATTATCTCCCCAAGTGATGTTGACATCCTATAGAAAGGCCTCACTGAGACCAATGACTGGTGTTAGAACCATGGCCTTAAGCTCAATGCCAAAAAAATGTGTCGCCATCCCCTTTCGTAAAAACCCATTTCCCATGAATAACCACATCGATGGTAGTCCACTGAACACAGAATGCGTTATAAGAGATCTGGGAAGACAGGTTGACAGCAACCTGTCTTTTGACCACCACATTGCAACTGTGGTCAAAAAGTCCTTCTACGTGGCACATCTCATTACTAAGGGTTTTGCATCCAGGAAGAAAGAGGTCATTGTCTCCCTCTACTCTTCCCTCATCAGGCCAATCATTGAGTACAATGCCTCATTTGGCATGCACCTCACGAAACACCTGCAACAACTGAAGTGGCCACAAAAATACCTCACAAAGAGGATGTTAGGCCTTAAACTTTTGTCCTATATGGACAGACTCAAAAAATTCCAACTATTATCTGTCTCATATCGCCTACTTAGAGGCGATCTCTGCTTGACTTATGAAGCCATGTCTGATCCAGCTCTGTTAGAAATGCTAGATCTAAAGAAATCCCAATCCCTCTGCACTACATGATCCAGAGACCTCAACCTCATTACCACAATCAACAGAACATGCTGGAGGGACAGGTTCATAACCCAGAGACTGCCCATGCTATGGAATAGATTTCCCATACATGTCAAGCAGAACACCTCACTGGCTCTCTTCAAGAAAAATCTTGATGAGTGGAATGGAAAAAGAAAATTCACCCCAGGGATCACTCCAGTGACTTTAGTCGACAGAGGCAGTGGGAACTAAGGTTGGGTGGCATGATGTCAGGGTAATCCTATGGGCTAGGCTTGTAAAGACTCCAGGGTCATTAGCCTAGTACACACCTATGAACCTATGAAGGTAGAGACATAGGCAGAGAATTATTACTCATTATAATATTGAAAATCAGGAGATACTTGATATATTCAGAGTGAACAGGGATATTATAAGAGGTTAGTGAGCATTTATGACCCCCACAGGAGTACCTGGTGGATGACTGGCCTTCCTATCCCTGTGAATACTAAGGTATGTACAGTCTTCCGGACTTCCAGACACAAACTGGGGACACATTGGGTTAGCTCCCAGACTTCTGCCTTAAGGATACTTCAGTAGCTGCCGGATATACTCTTGGCACTTATGGATCAGTACATCTATTTCCTGGTGTCAGCTCAGGACAGAGCCCAGACTATGACTATAATTGATGCATGCAGTGATATGTATGGATTATTCTGTGTGGTACATGATCTACTGTCACTGTTTGTCAGATATTTCCCCTAATCTTTTAAATAATATATTTTTTATTTTGGAACTGTTATTCAAGTTATTGTTGGTTAAAAGTCATACCTTTGTGCTCACTGACACATATGCAGTGATGTCACAGGTATGATGTAAAGAATAATTACATTTTAACTGAACAAGGCTATAAGAAAAATGAAATCAGACAAAGATGGGGGAGTAGTAATAATGAATTCAATACTCCGCCAAAATATATTCCTTGTTATGTGATGATATATAATGAGTCAGCATATATGAGTGCCTCACGTAATGAAGTGAGTGTATCACATCCTAATTCGGGGGGGGGGGTCATTACCAAGGAAGAATATGATTTTCTGTTATTCAAATTTCATCAGATTCCTGCCCTTTTTAGAATCCCTAAGAATTACAAGGATAACCATGACCCTCCTATTAGACCTATAGTGACACCTACTAGTTCAAACACTGAACCAGAAGCCATCTTTATTGACAGGAAGCTTAAGAATATCATGGAAAACAAATCACATATTTTAAAACATTGCTAGCATTTTCTGGATGGCCTGCACAAGGTTTTGTATCACAATCAAGTGTGGTTTGTCACTATAGATGTAGAAAATGTATTTACTGTTATACCACACAGCTTAGGAGTAAGTTTGTTTACTGATATGCTCAATAGGTTTGATAACCTCTCCAATACTGACATTATAAACTTGGTTGATTTCATGGAAACAGTGCTAAAATATAAATTATTTTTCTTTGAGGGTGCATATTTTAAATTGGTTACAGGTGTGGCTATGGTTGTAGCTTATGCACCAGTTTTTGTGACCTTGGTATTATTGGCCAGGGAAGAAAAGATGTTTTCCAGTCAGAATTTATGAAATGTATCTATCATCATGGAAGATTCCTTGATGACGTCTTATCTAGCAAAGCTAGAATTTCCACTGTGTGATACCTTAAACCTCTTGAATCAGAAGCAACATGGGATATATGTAAATTACCCTTTAAGGATATCAGACGTTTCAGCTAAATGGCATTTCTGAATGTCCATGACTTTTTTATTTTACTTTTAAGTCTTTTTATGGGCAATTTTAGGCCAATAAAGCCAAACCTGCTCTAGCTGTGAACATGCATGTTTCTGTCTTCTTATTACATCATCGGCACAGCATAAGAGGAATGCTTGACTTTTGGAAACACAGGGTAGTCATACCCAACTGATATCCATAAACCTAAGGGTGTCTACAAAATATCCCAACTAACAAACTAAAACAATGAGTAAAAAGGTCACACAGGAAAACCAATTGGTTAAAAACACAAAAAGAAAAATCTAGCAAAGCTAGAATTCCCAGCTAACAAACTTTTTGTGTTTTTTAACCAATTGGTTTTCCTGTGTGACCTTTTTACTCGTTGTTTTAGTTTGATGACATCTTATGGAAACATGAGTCAAATACGCTGGATGTATTTTTAAATTATATTTTTCACGCTATACAAAAATAATGAGATCAGTACTTCTTTATATTATAATAGCTGCAAGAGAAACAATCTGTTAATACATAACAGTATGTATCCAAGGTATATTTATTCTAGCATAGTTAAGGGGCAACTTATACGAGCATCAAGATGCACACGGACGGAAATGACTATACAGCAGCAGCAGAAGCCACGATCAAGAACATATTTTTTGAAAGAGGATATGACCATAATGAAGTTGAAAGGCTCTCTGAAGAAGTTTCATCACTAAGAACATCTAGAGGAGCCCATATTTTTCAAGTGGACACTCTTTGCAGCATGAGACTTTACATCATAACCGGTCACATAGGAATAGGATAGTTTTGAAGTATACTGACACCCAACAGATATGTAATATCATCAAATGTAATTGGTGCATTCTCACATTTGACGACAATATTAGAAGAATTGTTGGCAACACACCTTGTTTCTCATTTAGAAATTCTAAGAATCTAAAGCAGATTCTATGTAACAGCTCTTTTATCAGATCTAAGCCGATTTCTAACAGAAAAAGAACTTTTCCTTGCAGCATGTGCACCAGTTGTAAATACATTTTAACTTCAGATGCTTTTGTACATCCAGTGAATGGCAAAATATACAAGTTAAGATCGTATGCAGACTGCAGGACCAGAAACGTTATTTACACTGCTTGCTGATTCCGTTTATGTTGGCAAGACTAATTGCCAGTTTAAGAAATGCATTTCAAAACACATAATTGACATTAGGTTAAATGATTTTAAGAATCCTTTCATGAAACATATACTGGAGAACAATGGTCACAGCTTTCGTTTCTTGTCATTAATGAGAATACAAGGGGAGGACATTTAGTAACTGTTACTGAGACAGCTGAGATGACCTGGATAGGTAACTTACAGGCTGATAAGCTACCTGGGCTGAACAGCAATCTACCTTCAAACCAACCCTAAAGTGGTGTATACTACTGCAGTGATTTTGTTTCACTGATGAAGTTTTTAAACAGAGAACTTTGTAGGGAAGGTTTGATCTGATGAAGTATAGTGAGTTATCCAAAAGAGCTAATCTTTCTGAGTGTTTTATTGTATTAAAGTTTTAATTTTATGACAGCCGTGCTGGTTGCACTGGCTGCTGCATTTGTTGGATACCTTTTACTACGGTGCTTTCCTCTGATAGCAGGCTTCTTGTTGTTTACTGTTTGCTTTATATTTAGATATATATATATATATATATATATATATATATATATATATATATAAATATATGGGATCACTACATAATCTCGAAAGTTTGAAATACCGAATTTCAAACTTTCGAGACTATATATCTGAAACCCCTAATTACCGAAAGACCAGAAGCGCGAATTTCAAAATCCTGATCACCGGGAGTTTGACATTTGTGCTTCTGGTGTTGCGGCATGGTGGAAGGTCAGGTAAGTATCTATGTTTAAATGTGTTGGTTAGGGGTTTAGTGTGTAGGTCTGTGTTGTGACTGTGATGTGTTTGTGCAAGGGGAATGTGGGAGTGTAGTGGTGTTTCGTGTGTTTGTGTATGCAGTGTGACCTTGGAATTAGAATATTTAAGTAGGGTGGGTTTAGGCGGGAGCAGCCCCCCACATGGGGGGGTGCAGGGGGCTTTCCCTCTACTTGTCTGTAGTTTAGGTTTGTGTGTTTGTATTCTGGGGGAAGGTGTGTGTATGTGTATGTGTATGTGTATGGTGTATGTTGAGTGTAGTTTTCGTTAGTTTGAATTTCGTGGTTTTGATGTTTCGGTATATTAGTCTTTTGGGTATTTGGTCTCAGGATTTTGGGCGTCAGTAGTTTGGGTTTTCTGGATTTAGTAGTGGTTCCTTATACACACACATATATATATATATATATATATATATATATATATATATATATATATACATATATATATATATATATATATATATATATATATATATATATATATATATATACATACGAGTCCCCTTCAGAATGCCAAAATTCAAAACTTCAAAACCCATATGATTGCAGACCATATGTTCGAAGTTTTGAAATACTGACATTCTGAATGGGAAATCGCATACAGCGTGGACCGGGAGATTTCCCTTGTCCACGCTGTAGTGCGATCTTGGACTTGGTATATTTAAGTCGGGGGTGTTCAGGGGGGGGGCAAAGTCCCCTTGCTATACACAGTTTGATGTGTGCTTTTTTTATTTTTATGTGTCTAGTTCACATTTTCAAACATTCAAATGTTTTTTTCCACCAGCAGCATGTATATCCATAACTATCTGGTTCCAGGCCTTTACCCTCTCAGCTTGTTTGGGTCTGCCTTTTCCAAAAAAAGGAGTTTGTCATATGTCCTAAGGACTGCCATATGGATGAGTTTCTCCTCATAGCTAAAGCTGTACTTTTTTTTTTGTTTAGTTCCCTGCTACTGCATCATTTGTTTACCTAAAACAACATGCCAAAGCCATACATTTGATCTATTTATCAGCCAAACAATATAAAATGAAAACATAGCTGCTTTCATTACAAGTAAATCGAGGGTCTGAGTACAAAAACAACAGCTATAACCATACATACACACATACTGCAAGTCCAAATTAAGCCAAGTAACGTTATGTGTTGTAATAGTCTATGCACCACCAACAAATTCATAGTACTCTAAACATTACACTGTCATCTTATGCTATTTCTGAGAGACTTCTATCCTTCCATTACCAATATTCTGTGTTTAAATTGTCATTTTTCATTCATGAGTGGCAATCAGAAATCCCCCAGTAAAGCACGATGCTTCCTGCCAAAACAATACATTATTAAAAATGCAGTATATCAAACTTCATTCAACTGGTTAGGACATCAGTAATGTATCAGCATGTAAGTCACCTATCCATGTAATTGCATGTAGTTGTGAACATGCTTGCTGCAGTGCTGGAGTCCACAGCAGTCCCCAAAACACCTCAGTTCTCCATGTGAATTCATGAACAATCCTAATTATTCTCCAAAATCCCTTTACTTAGAAAAAGGAAAATGAAGTCAGATCTAATCTAGTACAGTCCAAACAAAGCGTGATATTCCAATGGCAATAAAATGAAAGTAAGATGCTCCAAAAACTAGAATCAGCTTCTAAATGGCAATAAAATGAAAGTCAGATGCTCCAAAAAATGAAAGTCAGATGCTCCAAAAAACTAGATTCAGCTTCTTAAAAACAAACTGGAAATTTATTAGAATGAGTAAGCGCTTTCGCCATAGGCTTCTTCAGACTCTTAAAACAAGGACAAACAACTAGAAAACATTTTTAAAACCATTCAACATCTGTCATTGGTCAAATCAATTCACATGTTCTATTAACTTAAAGGTACAGAAACTGGCGTGAACATAAACACAGCCGTAAATCTGTTATACACATAAAATAATATCGGCGTACATTAGCAATCATAAATCATGCTGTTCTTGCATAGATGTAAAAGGCATCATTGTCCATTGTAAAATCAAGCTCTACTGAGCTGCAAACAGCAAAATTAAGCGCTCCTGCATTGACCAAACACTCAAAGCTCTCCGGCCAATGCCATGTCATGTAGACCAAACAGATACCGTAGTAAATACATCGCATCAGCTTGAAAGACCACGGACAACAGAAAATGCATGAGTGCCAAGTCCTTTATAAATTCTAATTCTTTTATAAATACTTCGCAACTGCTCTACCCTTAAAAAGTTGCAATTTTTAAAAACAAACTCACTGTGCGAACAGACGATCTCTACATGTATTTACTCAACTCAAAGTAAAAAGCGTTAGGACGCTACTGTGCGTCCATACATCCTGATATAAATCTTAAAGACCCAAATACAATAGTACATACGTCGTGCTAGCTTGAAAGGCTGTGGATAACAGAAAATATCTGAATGCCAATTCCTTTGTAAATTCTAAATCTTTTATAAATATTTTGCAATTACTTTATACTTAAAAAGTAGCAATTGTAAAAGCAAAACTCACTGTGCAAACAACCGAACTGTACCTGTATTAACTCAACTAAAAGCGTTAGGACGCTACTATGCGTCAGTACGTCCTAACAGAATTCTTAAAGAACCAAATAACACTCGTTATTTACTCGTTGTGAACACACAGCCCAAAAATGCATGAAATGAATAAAACAATGTATTCCAGCTCACTGGAGAACACACCAGACATCCATCACAGGCGACTGAGTAAATATAGATAAAAAATAAATAATAAAAAATAACAAAAAATAGAAGGAACCATAACTTTCAATTCTGTTTATAAAAAACACATGTTATAAGATGTAGAATAGTAAAACCTCTATATAAAAAGTTTAGGTTTTAGACCTTTAATAGTCACACTGCTTTATTACGTTTTTGTTAAAATGTACTCAAGCGTAATAAACACTATGAATTAAGCGGCATCTACAAACAATAGTTTGTGCCTTATCAGTTTATGTCCTAGAGGTCTATTTGCCATATTTAAGGCATCAATAACTAAAAATATATATATTTCCAGTATAGTGTGTCAAGAAATCTAGAAACGTATTTAGCAGCTGATCTAAATGCTATCTTCATAATACACAAATAATACTTCTTAAGAATTCAACACCAATATGTTTAATGACAGTGCCCATCAGGATATAATAAAGAGGCCTATCTAAAAGTACGTCCAAAATAACTAATGGAACTTTATGTATAAGACTAAGTTTATTTACAGAATAGTAAACTAGTACTTACTGTGTGACAACTATCTATTTCAGCTTACAAATTCAGTAATCTAAATCACATACCTAAGGGGACCAATAGTAGGCTTACCAATGCTTTTATGATTAGGTGTAAACAATGGGAGTTGTTTTTATCTCCGTAATTTTCTACTTTTTAAGAAAGGCTTAAGTTGGACTTTATCATTCAAGCCAGGTGGTCTATCAGATCTCATTCTTACTATCCATCTTGTTTCTTGTTCTAAAGTCCTGTTTATTAAATCACCCCCCCTAAAGCCTTCAAAGACACGTTGAATAATGCAAAATTTAAAATTGTGATTTATGCCTAACAGTTTTTTATGCCTGGCTAAGGCATTAGTTTCAGTGCCCACTCTGCTGTGATATATATGTTCCCTGATTCTTTCTTTAAGGGATCTGTTGGTTTTCCCTATATAATAACTTTTACAGATCTAATCTAGTGTCCGTGTTCAGGAAGTGTAATCAACATCCATTCTGCATTCTGTGATGCATCTCATCACTTGAAATCATATAAGCCTCGCTATAAAGTCATATTGACATACACAATGACATATATTTATATTAAGCAAATAAAAGTCATGTAAATGGAAATGATTTGCAATGATGCAATACTGAGAAGGGCATGCTTAACGAAGCATTTAATGTATGACTGATTCGCAATTATGCAATACTGAGAAAGGCATGCTTAACGAAGCGTTTAATGTATGACTGATTCACAATGATGCAATACTGAGAAGGGCATGCTTAATGAAGGATTTAATGTATGACTGATTCCCAATGATGCAATATTGAAAAGGGTATGCTTAACGAAGCGTTTAATGTATGACTGATTCCCAATGATGCAATACTGAGAAGGGCATGCTTAACAAAGCATTTAATGTATGACTTATTTGCAATGATGCAATACTGAGAAAGGCATGCTTAACGAAGCGTTTAATGTATGACTGATTCACAATGATGCAATACTGAGAAGGGCATGCTTAACGAAGCATTTAATGTATGACTGTTTCGCAATGATGCAATACTGAGAAAGGCATGCTTAACGAAGCGTTTAATGTATGACTGATTCACAATGATGCAATATTGAGAAGGGCATGCTTAATGAAGCGTTTAATGTATGACTGATTCACAATGATGCAATACTGAGAAGGGCATGCTTAACGAAGCGTTTAATGTATGACTGATTCACAATGATGCAATACTGAGAAGGGCATGCTTAGTGAAGGATTTACTGTATGACTGATTCACAATGATGCAATACTGAGAAGGGCATGCTTAACGAAGCGTTTAATGTATGACTGATTCACAATGATGCAATACTGAGAAGGGCATGCTTAACGAAGTGTTTAATGTATGACTGATTCACAATGATGCAATACTGAGAAGGGCATGCTTAACGAAGCGTTTAATGTATGACTGATTCACAATGATGCAATACTGAGAAGGCCATGCTTAACGAAGTGTTTAATGTATGACTGATTCACAATGATGCAATACTGAGAAGGCCATGCTTAACAAAGGGTTTAATGTATGACTGATTCACAATAATGCAATACTGAGAAGGGCATGCTTAACAAAGGGTTTAATGTATGACTGATTCACAATGATGCAATACTGAGAAGGCCATGCTTAATGAAGCGTTTAATGTATGACTGATTCACAATGATGCAATACTGAGAAGGGCATGCGTAATGAAGCGTTTAATGTATGACTGATTCACAATGATGCAATACTGAGAAGGGCATGCTTAACAAAGGGTTTAATGTATGACTGAGTCACAATGATGCAATACTGAGAAGGCCATGCTTAACGAAGCATTTAATGTATGACTGATTCACAATGATGCAATACTGAGAAGGGCATGCTTAATGAAGGGTTTAATGTATGACTGATTCACAATGATGCAATACTGAGAAGGCCATGCTTAATAAAGGGTTTAATGTATGACTGATTCACAATGATGCAATACTGAGAAGGCCATGCTTAACGAAGCGTTTAATGTATGACTGATTCTCAATGATGCAATACTGAGAAGGGCATGCTTAACGAAGCATTTAATGTATGACTGATTCACAATGATGCAATACTGAGAAGGGCATCTTAACAAAGGGTTTAATGTATGACTGATTCACAATGATGCAATACTGAGAAGGGCATGCTTAACGAAGCATTTAATGTATGACTGATTCACAATGATGCAATACTGAGAAGGGCATGCTTAACGAAGCGTTTAATGTATGACTGATTCACAATGATGCAATACTGAGAAGGCCATGCTTAATAAAGGGTTTAATGTATGACTGATTCACAATGATGCAATACTGAGAAGGCCATGCTTAACGAAGCGTTTAATGTATGACTGATTCTCAATGATGCAATACTGATAAGGGCATGCTTAACGAAGCATTTAATGTATGACTGATTCACAATGATGCAATACTGAGAAGGGCATCTTAACAAAGGGTTTAATGTATGACTGATTCACAATGATGCAATACTGAGAAGGGCATGCTTAACGAAGCATTTAATGTATGACTGATTCACAAAGATGCAATACTGAGAAGGGCATGCTTAACGAAGCGTTTAATGTATGACTGATTCACAATGATGCAATACTGAGAAGGACATGCTTAACGAAGTGTTTAATGTATGACTGATTCACAATGATGCAATGCTGAGAAGGGTATGCTTAACAAAGCGTTTAATGTATGACTGATTCACAATGATGCAATACTGAGAAAGGCATGCTTAATGAAGGGTTTAATGTATGACTGATTCACAATGATGCAATACTGAGAAGGGCATTCTTAACGAAGCGTTTAAAGTATGACTGATTCACAATGATGCAATACTGAGAAGGGCATGCTTAACGAAGCGTTTAATGTATGATTGATTCACAATGATGTAATACTGAGAAGGGCATCTTAACAAAGGGTTTAATGTATGACTGATTCACAATGATGCAATACTGAGAAGGGCATGCTTAACAAAGCATTTAATGTATGACTGATTCACAATGATGCAATACTGAGAAGGGCATGCTTAACGAAGTGTTTAATGTATGACTGATTCACAATGATGCAATGCTGAGAAGGGTATGCTTAACAAAGCGTTTAATGTATGACTGATTCACAATGATGCAATACTGAGAAAGGCATGCTTAATGAAGGGTTTAATGTATGACTGATTCACAATGATGCAATACTGAGAAGGGCATGCTTAATGAAGCGTTTAAAGTATGACTGATTCACAATGATGCAATACTGAGAAGGGCATGCTTAACGAAGCGTTTAATGTATGATTGATTCACAATGATGCAATACTGAGAAGGGCATGCTTAACGAAGCATTTAATGTATGACTGATTCCCGATGATGCAATATTGAGAAGGGTATGCTTAACGAAGCGTTTAATGTATGACTGATTCACAATGATGCAATACTGAGAAGGGCATGCTTAACGAAGCGTTTAATGTATGACTGATTCACAATGATGCAATACTGAGAAGGGCATGCTTAATGAAGGGTT
This sequence comes from Protopterus annectens, assembly GCF_019279795.1. NCBI lineage: Eukaryota > Metazoa > Chordata > Ceratodontiformes > Protopteridae > Protopterus > Protopterus annectens. The sequence continues at coordinate 1,996,891,095 of NC_056731.1, forward strand.
TAATGTATGACTGATTCACAATGATGCAATACTGAGAAGGGCATGCTTAACAAAGGGTTTAATGTATGACTGAGTCACAATGATGCAATACTGAGAAGGGCATGCTTATCGAAGTGTTTAATGTATGACTGATTCACAATGATGCAATACTGAGAAGGGCATGCTTAACGAAGCGTTTAATGTATGACTGATTCACAATGATGCAATACTGAGAAGGGCATGCTTAACAAAGGGTTTAATGTATGACTGATTCACAATGATGCAATACTGAGAAGGCCATGCTTAACGAAGGGTTTAATGTATGACTGATTCACAATGATGCAATACTGAGAAATGCATGCTTAACAAATGGTCTAATGTACAGTATCACCATCAAATTTAACATTCACATAAAAATAGCAGTAGTAAATTAGAGAAGCGGAGATGTATGTAAGCAAGTATAAAACACATAACCTCCCTTTATATTTTTTAAAAGTTAATAATAGAAGCTATACTAGTAACCTCTTACTTTAACTATTTCAAGAATACTTGCGCATAGCCACATGCATGCATAATCTCCAAGAATGTATGAGACCATAGGAAGGCCAATGTTTTCACATAGTACTTTACACATATTTATGGATTTATCAAAATGCCTTTGCATTTCCTAATTAAGTGAGACTAACCTGCAAATACTGTATTTGCATAAAGGAGTACAGGTGTTCTTCATGAATAACTGCTATGTGAGTGTGAAGCTCATGACTATGAATACTTGCCCCAGGTTTTGACAGAGGGATGAGTATCATATATGTTTAAGAGATACAGTAAAGTAGTTTTTGCAGGATTTAGATACAATTGTAGCTGATTGTATCCATTTGTGGCATTGGATGGAATTTGATCATTATGATGAGTTTTGATTTTTTTGATTGTAATACATCAGAAATAAGAGGGGCTATATTAGAAGCTGGAGGCTGAGGAGGTTTGTTATAACATGTAACAAGTGGTATAAAAGGGTGATTTGAGAGTTCTGCCAAGCACTCAATGCAGGAGACTTGGCTTTTGTAAGCACTCAGTGATATTGCTTGATGCAGGGGTTTGTATTTACTTACACCAACTAAAGACATTAATTTGTTTCATAAATAAATGTTTTTTTTCCTGGCCCAGAAGAAAGCTTTCTTGATTTCAGAAAGTAAGAATTATATAAATTTCATCCATGTTTCAGAGATTGTGTTTTTTTCCAGTTACCATGCTTCATCAATAAGTTCAAAGAATACTTAGAGCTCCTTTGTTACCGATTTGTTTTAACTATACCAAGTAATTTATTTGCTATGGCAAAATATTGATTTTGAAGGGTGGTAAGAAAGGTGATAAAGGATTTTGTTTTGTGGCTAGAGCCTTAACTGGTGAGTACAGAAAACAGACGAAGGTAGAAAGGTGGAATATTATATTAGTAATTTTGTCTTTAGTTTTGGGCCTGATTTTTCTGGAGGTGGGGTGCTGAGAAAGTTTATCAATTTCAATGTTATCATCACTGAGATATTGCAGGTGAATGGTTATGGAGGATATATTTTTGTGGATATTTGTAATTATTAGGTCTAATGAAGAGTGATTACCTGTTCTTAGATTGGCCAGTGTGGATTATTGTGGTACTTGTACAAGACCAAGGTATGCTAAAAATGTATTTGCATCATTTGCTAGTCGACTTTATAGGCTGAGGTTGAAGTCTCTTGAGTATTTTAATTTTTTTTCTAGAGATGGATGCAGATATTATCTGGTTAGTTAGATTTTGAACATTTTCAAAGGCAGAAGGTGGTAATATAGGCTATTGCTATGTGTATTGGTATGCCATTAGCTGTAGATAAGATAATGATTAATCAGTTAGGGCTGCAGTCTAAGACAGAATTGACATAAAAGTAACTTTTGATACCAAGTGTTATTTTGCACAATAGAAGTGTGTTCTGTATATTATTTTAAAGGGGATTCATAAAATCAATATTTTCTGGGAAGAACTAGTGGATATTTGGGATCACAATTTTCACCCCAAATTTTGCTATTGCATCTCCATCAATGAAAATATAAGAAAAGGGATAATTTTTTCCAATTTGTTCATCACACTCCCAACATTTAATTTTTCAGCAAGTTGATGTAGCAGTCTTGTTAACAGGTGAGGTAGTTGTCTGAAGGGTAGGACCTGGATAGATCCTCACGTAAGTGAAATTACTATTATTAAGATTATCACATAGATTAAAAACACTGCACAAATGATATTCTGGACTGCATTGTTTTCATAGGAAATACCATTCATACAAGTGCCTGTGACACTGGTGCCCTAAAGCACTGTTTAATGGTGTATGTCACTCTAACTTACAACCAAAGGTAACATGAATAAACTTGTTTTCACAAAGACTAAGTCAATGAAAAAAGATATTTCATTGTTTTTTATAATTAGTTCATTCAGTGGACAAGTGTAAGGAATCATAGTTTCATCACTGAGCACTGTAAATGAAAAAAAAAACTTTTTCTAATTAAAAATTGCTTCCATGCCTAATATCTATCAAAGTGGTTGGTCTATTGCTTCTTAATTTACAACTCCATGAAGAGTCAGCTCAATAAGCACAACTCAGTTATATTAAAGTCCCCATTCAAGGTTTTCCTTTGTAAATCACTGAATCTTTATTTTACAAATAAGTGCAGAGTTTGGTTTCTTTTTGGGGATCTCTCCCTTCTTCATGCTTGAGTGACCATAGAGTTGGCATATATAACATGTTCAGGGTAAGGACCCTGACCCCCTTGTGGGAGGTGTGGGGGGGGGTCTGTCCTTTTCAAAAAAAGCCATGCATTTAATTGTCTTCATGGGGCTGATTTCTTGAGCAGTTGTGCTTAGTTAATTGGTTCCTAAAGGACTTGTAACTCAAAGAATCACAGTGGAAATATAAGAAGAATACCCATCCTCCAGCTGCCCATTATTGTGACATATTAATGTGATATTGTAGTTTTTAGTGTGCATATCTCTTCCAAGGCAAGCTATATCTTTGCTGGAGTGGATTGTGGTGGCTTCCTGGTAGGCTGTATATGATACAAAAATAAAGAAATAAGTCTTCAAGGAAATCTCATAGGAGCATGCTGATACTCACTAACTCTGTCATGAAAGCTTTCATGCCAGTAATGTGAGTAATCAGGGAAGTTATACAAATAGCATGGCATTGCTTTTTCATTTCAGCAACTATAACAGGTATTCTGATAGCCTTCTTCTCAAGTTTATGCTACAGAATAAATAAAAAGAGTCCTGTGTCTAGTTTGAGTCCTCCTATCTTCTTGGAGGAGTGAAGAATGTGCAATATTTGGGAGGGATACACAGAGATAATCATCATCACCCCTCCTGTTTCCCTATTTTATACATGGAATCAGATTGTTGTGTCAGCTGTCACAATGTCTCTCAACTCAAGCTACTTTCCTACCTTTGTGTTAGTCATTTCTGCCTTTACAAGTCTCTTGTCACACAGTCCATCCATTTGTTTTATGCATGCCCTCGTTTCTTCTTACCTTCTTCCTGTCTGTCCCAAATCTTAACCAGATTGTCTTCTGCTTTCCTGCACATGTACCCGAACAACCACAATTTGTTCTCTTTGACCTGTTCTGCAATTGGAGCTACCTTGGCTTCTGTTATTATGTCTATTTATATTCAAATTTCTACAGGCCTTGTTCAGAGCTTTGGGTTCTGTCAGCCATCTTGGCTGGGCTCTCTAGTGCCACCATCTTATAGGTTCATAGGTTAGTACTAAGCTAACTGCCCTTGCGAGCCATTTTAAGCCTAGGCAATTATCCCTTGTGAGACTCAAACCCTGCACCTTGTTCTTGCAAGGCAAACACCTTAACCATTAGGCCACCCTTCCTACCTGTCTCCATTTGACAGAAATATGACTTCAGCATCTGTTTAACAAAGCTCTCATCCTCTTATATTCAGAAGCAGGGTCAGCCAAAAGCAATCAGACAAATGTCCCAAATCAGAGACAGTTTTTAAATACTGGTACTACTGGTTTTAAATTTGACACAATTGGGAACACTTTAATTGGCATGCATTTTCTATAGTAAAAGAAGTCTGTGACAATTTTGTCTCAAAAATCTTATTTTTAAGCAATGACAGATCACAATTTTGTGCTAGAATCAGGAACACCCCTGAAAATCTGGACAGTTGAGAAATATGCTTTGTGGTCATGTGTCTATATTAAAGTGGGCCTTGAATCTTATACCCTGTCATTTAAGTCTAATTGAATGGTACCTTTTGAGATTCAGGTTTTGCAGGAGGAAGGAAACTTAAGACTTCGTATATTGCAGTTTCAGCTTTAGACCTATTCCTATAGCACTGTTGTTTTTTTCTGTGTAATACCAGGAGAGGAGCATTTTGTAGCAAAAGAGTGATAGATTTATTTCTTGTAATCTCACTGCTCATAGATTAAGCTGTCACCATGTTAATGGTTAGTTCTTCCCCACCTGTTTAGTACAATAATTGTGCAATTTAGTACAAATGTGAAAAAAACAAAATCAGTATAAGAAAAATCAAAAGAAACAATGTTGCAGACAGTAAAGTATACAAGGAATGTAGATATGCATGTGAAAGAAACCAGTTAAGCAGTTAAACAGATAATAAAGGCTATAATAAACATCAGGTACCTGTATATGATAATTTACGTTGATCCTCAGGTAAGGAAATGGTTTAAGAGGTGCAGACAGAAGTACACATCTCACTGTAGCAGCCGCTATTAGTTAGCAATGACCTGGTAGTAGCACTATTAAACAAAGATCAACAGTCTAGTCGAACACGTGTGTAATGTAACTGACCTGTGGGTGATTAAAAGATGATAAATAAATCTGGGTGAGGAAGAGGGGAGTAAGGTATCAGCGGGAAGGTAATGAAAAAAATGTTAAAAGACTGGTGATAGCTGAGGAGGGTGACTAAATATGTAGGGGCGAATGTAGGAAGCAAAAGGATCCAACAGCATTGTAAGGAAACATGGAAACAGTTACCGGAGTAGTTATGAAATCACAAAAAATGACACTTTCACTACAGATATAGAGACAATGGTGAACATATGTTTAAACTTTGACCGGAGTGTATTTATCAGGGGAAAAAGTATAATGTGCAGTCTTATATTCTTATATTACACTTTCAGCTTTAGATCCGTTTCAGTCATACTACTGTTTTATGTGTGAAACAACAAAAAAGGAGCATTTTGTAGCAAAAGAGTGTTCAACTCCCTTGCACAATATACAAGGTTTGATTGTGAATTCTGGATAATGCCTGTGAGGAGTTTGCATGTTTTCCTTTTGCATCTGTGGGGTTCCTCCCACCTCCCAAAAACATACTAGAAGTTTCACCTTAATCTCATCCAAAAATAGAGCTGTGGGCAGCAGCACAGACAGCAGACAGTGCCTAGCAGGGAAAGAGTTTTATAGACCAACCACCTTAGGCTTCGGCTGTAATGCAGAGTATCCTATAGATAAAACAAGGATCACTAACTGCATGTCATGTCAGGGCTAGCCCCTTAATGGTGTAAAAATTGTCTCTAGATGATTTTGTTACATTCACTAATGGTGATAACTGGGTTAAGAATTTGGCCATCTCTGACATATTCCAGAGACCACTGGTAATGGAAAGAGAGGTCTGTGTGTCCCCACAGGACAGTCCATGCCTGCCGTAAAGCCCAGCATCCCTGGGTCAATAAGCTACTGGCTGGCTGGTGTCCAGTTGCCCAGATTGGCTCACTTGGGATAGCTCTGTTGAGCAAAAGCTGGACATAAAACCAATCAACTTTCTGGACTTGAGTTAAGGATTGCTACAATCAGTATAGGTTCACTAACCGGAAGTGGCTTGAAATTGAAATGATGGGAAGAAGAAGGACGGACGTCCTCTGTATCTAGGAGACAAGGTATAAGGACATTACAGCAAAGTGACTTGGCTTGGGATCCAGAGTCAACTACTCAGAGGAGGGGGGGGGCAGACTAGAAATGATGTGCAAATTAAGGTGAGGGGGGTGGCTTCAGAAGACAACTTAATGGTGACAACACATGGTTCAGCAAGAGAGTCAGTTATAAGATCACATACAAGAGTGGCCAACTTGCACATCCGGTAAACTTCTTCCTAGAAAATAAAAGGCACTGGAGTAAAATCTCTGATTGCAAAGTCATCCCCATTGAGATAGTTGGTGAGCTGGCCTGCTTCAAAAATACTTATATCCCTACCAGTGCCATTGCACTAATCCACATGACAGCTGTTGCACCTGCAATGCAGTGTATATTATTTCTTTCAGCCATTGATTTCTCTGTATGTTAATTTTCTGCACTACCATCGATCAGTCTACCAGTCTTTGCAGCATGGTGTCGCTCAATATGACCACTGTGCTGTTCAGCATGATGTTAAGAGCCCTGTAGTATAGATATTATGCTACTGAAGTAATTCAGGGCAATGTTCTCTAAATTGCAACAATAATGGAGTGCATTATCAACCCTGTTCTAATTTAGTAGGCCTAGGGTTAAGGCATGCATGGCTTTGCAGCCAGGCAGTGCAGTAATGGACATGGTCATCATACTACCCAGTTGTCTGCTATGTCCATATTCAGGCATGCAGCTCACATAGGGTGTGTGTGTGTGTCATTCAGTCCTGACTGTGTAGCTATCACCCTTCCACACCATACTAATGATATCTAAAATGCTAGTTGTGGGCATTGCAGTACTATGCTGCATTGTCAGTGGTGTCCAAATGGTGTGGCATTGTGCTGGAGCTATCATTTGACTCAGGCCTACACCAGGTGGATTGACATGTCCTCTGCAGGGTCTGGGTGTGGCAGGACTCCTACATAGAACAAAAAGGAAGACTGAAGTACTTCATCACTTATCCCACATATACCATAGGGAGTGCTTTTACATAATCAGTGTAGCTAAAAGATTCATAAGTAAGTACAACAACTTTATTCTTAGATATTAGGCAGCATTTTCACATGGATAACATGCACACATGCTACTTACGAATTCTCTCTTATAGAAAGCCATTTTGTACAAGCATTTAACTAAAGACAAGCTACTATGAAGTAGCTACATTATTTACAGATTGAGGGGACGTGGTGTTATTAGCCCTTCTCTAACAGGACTACCCCAAGAGTTAGCGTCATGTGACCTTAACATTACCAGACAAGTCACATCAATAGCTCCCTATTGTAGACGCCTGAGAATAACTGCAAAATATGTAAAATTGCTGTTCTCCTTTATAGTTCTTTTTGGCATGAAGGTTAGCCGTACTACCCCACCAATGGCAGTATGTAAGTCTGAATTTTAACTTATTCATTCTCGCTATTCCAGGAATAGCACTAGTCTCAGAATATCATACAGTTGCCAAAACATACTGTATTAGCTAAGCAGAATGTTCTTTTTCATGCACATTTAGACTTTGGACATACTTAGGAAAACAAAAGTGTCAGTATGAATTACATTCATCTTACTTTTCTTGATGCATTAGGATTTGCATCATCCATTCAGTACAAATTGAAGAATGTCTGGTATTTAGAATTATCCTAACACAACTATTATCCTCCCACAACTCCTATCTCATCTAGCCACCTGACTCACCACAGCCACCTGACTCCTCAAACCAAAGTCAAATACACACCAATAGGCACTCTGACCCTCTCTGTTGTCACTAATGGGAGTTCCTAGGATCTGTCCTGGGACCCCCTGGGACCCCAGGCAATCATAAAAGAATTTCTCAGACAAGCAAGACAAAAAATGTGTTATGTGTGTTTTTTGTGCTGTCATTGACTGTTGTGTGCTGTCATTGACTCCCCAAATGATAACACAATGCATGAGGGTCTCACAGCAACTAATGACTGCAAAAAAAAGTCAAAAAAAAAAAATAATGCAAAAAATGTCATATCAAACACATTCCCTAACAATTACCAAACTTTCCCCCACCCACATCAATGGCAAACTAAGCACAAAACCTGTGGTGAGACCAGTGCACTCAGGTATATAACAACCTCACATCCATCATGTAGCATTAGTGGTTAGAAAGTTAGAAAAGCCTTTTAAAAGGATTGCATCCAGGTAAAAGTAAAGGAAAAACCAATAACCTCTCTCAATATCTCCCTCCTCAGACCATTCTCCTCATACATCTTCCATTTGGGATGTACCTCCTCAAAATCTGCATCACTGGGCTCCCAAACCTCAACACCCCAAGAGAGCTCAAGAACCTCAAAAATCCACCAGCAACATGCAGATGGCTAGTGTCAGGCATCATCTACTTAGTACTTACCTGGGTATTGACAAGATGTCTCACATACTACCCACACAAAAGACCCTGCCCTACTAGAGATGCTCTCACACTCTACTGACATCAGCAATCTCACACTCTACCCACTCAAAGGCTCAAATCTAATATGTGACATCAACAAAACCTGCTATAGAGCTGTCTCCCTAATTTTGACTCCCTATTGGAACGAAACCTTTTCCTATATATGGAAAACAACCCTCCACAAGGACCCTCAAGTGGTCCCACTTGATGAGTGGATGGGGATTGGATGGGGGTCACGGGTGGGATCCACCTGTGTCCCTCTTGACAAGGTTAGGGGTAGGTATGGATTAGGTTTTTTTGTTAGAAAAACTTGATAAAGGAAGCACTGCACTTGCCCATCAACCTAGACCACATATTAACTGCTGTACTTCATCTTTTATGTAGCATCAGCCAAAAGCATTATGGTATTGTGCTATAAAAGAGCAGTGTTCATCAGATGTACATAGTACATGGCATTTGTTTGCCACTGCAGCAAATGACCTGTTCAGTTGAGACAAGTATGGCAATCAATGTTGCCCTGGGCAGCACCTGTCCTTCAAGGCAGGTCAATGTGGGGTCACCATTTAAAACCCTACATCTCTGGTTTGGTTCTAAACCTATCTTCAAGGTCTCTCTTCAAAACCTTTCTACCTCTTCTCTCCTAAGGTCTCATTTCTTAAGGGCTCACACCCTTGGTCTAACCTCTCCTCATGTTTAAAAAAGAGCCAAAGATGCTTTATGTGAGAGTTCTTTCAAGTTCTGTTCTTCATTATGGCAGAGAAAAAAATGAAGAGAGAACATGAGGTACACCCTGAGGCTTTTACCTAAGAGAGAGAGAGAGAGAGAACACACTAGCAAAATATTAAAAAAACAAACAAACAAAAAAAAAAACAGATCTTTCAATTGCGCCTGCTGACACCTTGCACTTGGGGTGGCTGCCACCTTTACCCTACATTAGCTGCACTTCTGACAGGCATTAATAACTCTAATGAGCAGGAGTGACACATCCACAGAGATCTGATGATGCACCACACAGATCTCCTTGAATGTGGAAAAGAGGTTAAGGAGAGACAACTGCATTATTATAAGGTTTCATTTCTGATAAATCATCCTATAATATACCTTAACATATGGGTATAGGAACTTTTAGATGTCTAACATTTTCCTGTGCTTGCTGTAATTTGCAGAGAAGAAGCAGATTACAGAAAACAGACCTGCTATCCAGCAAAGGCAGGCCAGGTTCTTCAAGAGGTAAGGTGGACATAGAGTATTGCTGCCAAATGTATATCTTTTTTTTCACCTGTTTACAACACTGTCAAGTTATGCATTGCAGGCTGACAATTGTATACTTCTTCATTGCTATATGGTTTTAAAAACATTTGCAAATGTGTTAATGTCCTTGATTCTGAAGTCAAATGTACTGTAGCAATTAAGAAATTTATTGTACGTCATGTCCTAGGTTTGTGATTAATATTGCCTAGTTCTTCATTGCTCCTGTCAGGCTGCCATTTTTACTTGCACTACTGTCCTTCACTGTACCAGTTATTCTGGAAATGGCAGGGGTGCAACAACTGTACTACCATTGTGTAGTACTGCAGACAGGAGTTTAATTTTCCATTTGGATTCTTAGCTGGTAGCAAGTACTAGCAGTGTTTCTTCGCTTTCTGTCTTTTTTTATTTTGCGGTAGAGTTTTCTAACTTTCTGCTTGCACGGATGTAACTATTTATTTGGTAATAGGTGCAAGCAGGGTTTCCTGGGTTTGGTTTTATTTCACTTATTTTTCCTGGAGAGTTGCTTACGTTTTTGGGGTTGTGGATGCTCCCATCAAATCATATAGGATGTTGTACTGCTTAAAATCACTCGGCTAGCAAGTAGACACAAATACACATTTGGAACCCATATCTTTAACAAATACACATTTGCAACCCATATCTTTAATTGAGGGCAAACAGCCTGTATGGTTTCTTTCTACAATTATTATTTTTTTTTATTTTGTTTTACTTTTAACTTCCTGTAGAGGGCTGTTGATGTTCTTAAGGCTGTGGATGCTCCCATTCAATCGGACAAGAGCTTTTACTCCTTAAAATCTCTTACCTGCATGACACGGGATTAAGTAATTGAGGGAGGAGTGAGGAAGGGGGGTATGTAAGTCTTAAGTTTTAAACTTGTTGCACTTAATTTTAAAAGAAACGCAAATATATACTTTATTTGTTAAACATTCAGCAATTTTTTGATTCACTAAATTTGCATGTTTTAGAAGACCTTTTAAAATAAAACTATATCAAATAATGTGTGCACTGTAAAGTGTACTAAAAGGAAGGTGATGCTAATACTTGTTCAAATTCCACTAAACTACTGAAACTTTTGAAGGTCATTGATACTAAGTCCTTTAGTGATGATAATAAAGATTCTTGTATGTGTCTCTTTTATCTAAATATACTATAAGCCTTTTTTTCTCATACTTCATATTGCAATTCCTATTTTTATTACAGTAACTTTCCCTTAATTTCTCTACAAGCTGTTTAAAATTTCTCTAAATTTTAAATGATTGTCATATACGTTGTATTGATTTTTAATCAATGTTTTAATATCATGTCTAATTTGTTATTATTTAAACTGCATGTTTTTGTTTTATTTTATTTTTGAAGATTGTACATTTTTTGTAATAAATTGGAGCTTTTCTCCCTGGGCCTCCACTAAAAATGGGCTTCTACCCAATTGGATTTTCCTGGTAATTAAATGTCAATAAATAAAGAAATCAGTAAATTAATAAATAAATGTGTCATTTTAGAAAAGCATTTGGAATGATTTCCGAATACTTAATTGACTGAAAATCAACTTATGAGTGTTTGGATTGCCATAAACAGAATGTTAATAGATAATAATGTATATGGGAGTTTAGGTAAGTCAGATTCTCCAACAAAGAAAGAAACTAAGGGTAAGAAAAAGAAGAAGGGACAACACATTGTTTTGCAAAAAAAGAGTAAAGATAATGGATGTGACAAGGCAGAGAAGCAGGCTGTGGATGTTACTTCTGAACCCCAACCAACTTTAGGTACTACTGATGGGGTAGCTAACATAGAATATGGAGAAAATAATTCCTTAAATAACCTCCTTTCAGATGAATTACATGGCTCCCTGGATTGTGTTGGTTCAATTTCATCTGTACAAGAGTAGAGGACTGCGTGTCCATGTCCAAACGTGATTGTATCTAAGAATGGAAGGGAAGGTAATGACACAAAAGCCGTAAGTGAGGTTAGGAATAATTGCGTTATAAATTTGGGCTGTGTGACTGTAGAGAATTCTCCTTCTGTTTTATTACTACTTGAATTACATGCATGTAATAAGAATATTACTATCAGGAGATATATTAAAAGGATAAGTCAGACAAACCCTCATGATGCATTAGATTATGTTGATGTTAAAGTGAAAAGGTACCAGCTCATGGGGTAACTGATTCACACGAAGTCTTAATTTTGGAGGACTCAATACTGAAACCTGTTATTAAAGAAGTATTAAAAATGGATAAGTCATGCCTTAGTGTATTGGTTCTCCTGGGGATGAGATTAGTGGACACTCTTAAGCTTTTACAAAGACCGAGACTAGTGAAACCAGCATATAGTCTATATGCAATACAACTGGGGACTAATGCTTTGAAGCACAAGCCCCTGAAGCATATCATGGACTCAGTGTTGAGTGTTATAGAATATTTAGAAAGGATTAATGCCAATTATATCCTGACAGAGATTTTTTTTCCTCCTTTTTTTGGACAGACTACTTATGCACTAAAGGTTATGCATGTAATACCTAGTTAAGAGAAACATCTTTATTTTTAATCTACCACTACTAAAATACTGGGAAGACAGTTTTCATGATTTGCACAAGTTAAAATTATTGACCAGTTGCATCCTTTTTTTAGTATTAGAACAAAAAGGGGAGTTAAAGTTACATAAGAACAAATAAGACGTCTTTTGGGTAATGCTAGAAGCTTAGGGAATAAGTTCACAGAATTAAGCTGTTTAATAGCTACAAAACAAGATAAAAATCATAGTAATAACAGACACTTGGGATTCTTCTCTTTCTCGCTTAAAATATTTTTTTTAAATATGAATGCTTAAGGCAAGGTTCAAGGGGTGGTGGGGTAGTTTTATGGGTGCGTAGCTTTATCAGATCATCTCTATTTAAGAATACACTTATGTATGAGACAATGACTGTTTGGAGTCATACTGGTATAGTACTGTCATATCATACACCAAATATGGACAATACTTTGCATAGGGAGTAGTCACATATTTTAGAGGACTGCCTGAATTCTAAAGGTTACATACTATTATTGGGTGATTTAAATTACCCTGGAATATGTTGGGAGTCACTTTGCACTAACTCTTACTTGCTAAAGAATTTGTTCATCTTGTCTCATACTATGGAATGACTTAATTGGTAAAATTCAATACGGGGGAAGAATATCTTGGCTGTTATATTGATTAATGCACCAACTAAAGTTCAGTCCATAAAGATGCTTCCACCATCAGGGTCATTAGATCATAGCTCTCTCACATTTGTTATTGGTAATTCATTAATTGGAACTACACATTTAAAACATATGAATATGAAAAGTTATATTTAAAATGTTTTGCTTAGTATTATGTGAGATATGACTGGATGACAGTAGTTGGTAGATCAGATAGTTGCTAAAGATATAGTGTTTTGGAGACATTGCTTCAGGAGGGAGTTACTACTATAGTAAAACAAAAGAGAAATTCCATGTTCCCAATTAGGTAGAACAAAGAAATGTTGAGACTGTACAGAAGGAAAAAGCAGAGTTAAAAAACTTAAAGTCCCTTCAAATATGAACAGAAATAAATATAATGTATCATGTAAGAACTTGAAAAAGAAAATTATTAACTGCAAAATAGTTTTGAGAATGACTTGTCAGTAATACCTTTAATAAAAAGGCTTTTATAGGTATATAAATGAAATTAATAGCAATACTTTTTTATTCCAGCTGTTGTTAATTAATGGTGAAATAATTACTGACCTAATGAAATTACCAATGAATTGAATTTATTCTTCTCAAGCATTTTGCAAGATAGTATAGATAAGGATGATGTCTACAGCTGTTTTGTAGCAGGGTCATGCCCAGTGATAAAAGGAACAAATATTACCAGAGCATTTGCCAAATTAAAAGATACCACCTCTATCGCCCCTGATCTGATCCCAAGTCAGTTGCTGACTTCTGTAAAAGCTATTATTTTACCTACTTTAAGTCTGATATTTAATAAACTGTTAGAATTAAGAACTCTTCCAGAAGCCTGAAAACCGTCCTTCGTAACTCCAGTATAAACATATCTCAAAGGATAATATGGCTAATTTTGAACCCGTCAGTATAACTTCTTATTGGGAAAATGTTTTGAAAGATGTCTATTAGATCTTTTTGAGAAATTGGAAGGAAGCATAGAAATCTTTGATCTTAATCATCATGGTTTCATAAAAGGGCAATCTACTCTTAGTAACTCGATTAGCTTTTATGAACAGATAATCATGGCCTTGGATCTGGGCCTACATTCTGGAGTTATTTTCTGGATATTGCAAAAGCTTCCAACAGTTTACCTCACAAGGTTATTATTAAATATTTACAGGAACATGCATTTCATACATTCTTCATAAGGTAGATTTGTAATTGGCTACATGGAAGACAACAGTGTGTAAGAATACAACATTCTTATTCTGGTTACTCACAGGTGAATGCTGGAGTACTTCAGGGATCTGTCTTAGGACCACTCTTGTTTAATATGGTTTAATATGGTGTTTGCTATATTACCCAAGAATAATAAATTCTAGTTTATAAGTATGCTGTTGATTGCAAGACTGGCTTCTCAATTCAAAATCCCTCTTCTTCTTCTTCTTTCGGCTTTTCCCAGTTTGGGGTCGCCCCAGCAGATCACCTGTCTGCTCATGATTGGCAGTGGAGTTTTACAGTGTTGAGTTGCCAGCCCAGCATCCGACCTTCCACAGAAAGCACACACACACACTCACATCTAGGACCAATTTTACAGTGTCCAATCCACCTACAGCATGTCTTTGGGATGTGGGAGGAAACCAGAGCACCCGGAAGAAACCCACGTGACCACAGGGAGGACATGCAGACTATGCACAAAAGGCACCCCAGCCGAGGATCGATCCGGAGAACTTCTTGCTGTGAGGAGGCAATGCTAACCGCTGCACCACCGTGGCCACCACACACACACACACACACACACACACACACACACACACACACACACACACACACACACACACACACACACACATATATGTACGTATTCACAGTTTCTAAGTTGTTGGGCACTGAAAACAGGATTAAAATTCAGTCTAAACAAGTGTAAGCTAATACATTTTTCAAACTGATGCCCAAGGCTTCCTGTATATTTGGTGTCTTCCCCATTAAATGAGGTACAGGAATATAAAGTTTGAGTATATTTATTGCATGTAAGTTGTCCTTTAATGCACATGCAGATCAAATTTCTAGAAAGGCAACCAAGTATGCTGGGTACCTGTTAAAGATATTATCTACTAGGGATGAGCTTGTATTGACTTTGGTATTTAAAACTTGTATAAGACCATTACTGGAGTACAATAACCCTTTTTACATTTATACTCGGGGCAACTGAAAAAACTTGAAGGAGTCCAAAGAAGATTTAGAAAAAGAGCAGAGAAATATATATTTATGACTTATGGTCTTCAGTGTACATTGTTAAATTTGTATAGTCTCTGTTATAGGTATGCACTCAGAAAATTATTACGTATAAGATCTTTCATGACTCTATATTACAAAGTATGCAACTATAAAGGTTAATAGCTGTATTAAAATGTGCAAATAGAAGAATATGGTGTTTTCACTAAAAAAGGGAACTCTCAAAATCAGAGACCAATTTATTTCAGTTAAAATCGCAGGACTTTGGAACACTCTCCCTATAAGCTTACATAATTCAAATAGTTTTAGTAGTTTTAAAGGGATTCTGGATATCTTGGTAGTTGTTAAGGTTTGCATGCCATATATTGTGGAATTAGTGTTCTTTGACCTAAAAGACAGATCTGAACATAAAAACATATGAACATATAATTTGCTGTTTATTGCCTAGTTGCATGGTTTTAGTTTTCATTGCGTTATTCATGGCATGGTGCCAGCTTGTGGTACACATAGTTGCATTTGCCACACTTTGTATGACAACTCTACACACCTCTGTTTTTCAGAGCACTGACCATTTTATGTGCTCAGTTTGACTAGTTCTCATTCACTTTGCTGTCCATTGAATACATGTACAGCCACACATACAGACACACTCACTATCCTACACACCAGAGCACAACCAGTCTTATGCCCAGCATTATTCACTGTCTTATTTTAGGTGTTCCCTAGCTATTTATATAAATATTGCTGTGCTATCTTTTTTTTCCTTCTTTCTGGGCCAGTCTTCATAAATTCTATCACATCATGCTGACTAGCTCTGTTTGTGTCCTGTTCTCTTTATCCCAGTCATAATCTTTTTATTATATGTCTTTCTGGTCTGTTTTGTCCATGTATGTGCATGTTTTCTGCAACATCAGTTATGCAGCAGGGCGTGGTGTGACAGCAATCTATGTGCCCTGTACAGTCATCACACTGATTGCTGGGTGTCCAGCAGTCCCCAGGATTATCTCTTGGCAGGATGATAGAGGTCATCCTGTGAAAGATTACTCAGGGGAACTCCTAGTCACCTCTGGTGTTTCTTCTGTAGTGCGTGTGTGGCATAGGATCCTTACTGGGGAGGGGCACAGAGGAGATTTCCTGGATCTCCTGCTGTGAGATATGGAGTATTGTTAGTGGTGTGTGTGTGTGTGTGTGTGTGTGTGTGTGTGTGTGTGTGTGTGTGTGTGTGTGTGTGTGTGTGTGTGGCAATGGATTCTTACTAGGGATAGGCACAGAGGTGATCTCCTGGGTCACCTGGCATGAGATATGGAGTATGATTAGTAATGTGTGCCTAGGATCCCTACTGGGGAGGGGCACAGAGGAGATCTCCTGGGTCATCTGGTGTAAGACATGGAGTATGGTCAGTAGTGTGTGTGGCATAGGATTCTTACTGGGTACAGGCATAGAGGAGATCTTCTGAGTTACCTGGTGTAAGGCATGGAGTATGGTTAGTAGTGTGTGTGGCATAGGATCCTTACTGGGGATGGGCACAGAAGAGATCTTCTGGGTCACCTGATGTGAGATATGGAGTATGGTCAGGACTGAGTAAGACTAGTGCCACACTACTCACATTGCCACCCTGGAATACATTCTCAGTTGGCTAGCAGGGTCTCACTGCTGCCCACCTCTGACATAAGATGACCAGCAGCAGAGCCCACACATACTAACAGCCACTAAGGCAACTGTCCTTTGGTTGGATTCCCAACTATAACAGCATAGCAGGCTGACCTCATCCCAGTCTGTCCCCATTATAGTGTTTCTCTTTCTTGTATGTCATTAACCCTCTACAATTTGTTGTGCAATCTTTCCCATCACCATTTGCCGACTTTCTGTCTCTGTCTGGCTTTACACCCACATATTGATGCTAAGCAAAAGGAAGATGAATACCATATGCTTTGGTACTAGACAAAGACTAATTAAACCACTCAACAGCTAGTCTATTCTTTGCACCAAAATAGAGCCAATAGAAATGTGGCAATATTATAAATACCTTGGCATCTGCTTCAAATCTAACTTCATCTTTCAGAATGTGCAGTTCACTAAGGCCAACGTTAACAACCTTATCCTATAGTCCAAGAAAATTGCCCTTTTTCTTTCCCAGGAAGGAACTGTAGCCATAAATAAATGGAGTCCAACCATCACAGCTGGAATGTGAGCTTTCATAATGATTGCCACATCTCAAAGGAACCTCAAAAACTCTTCAACAACCTGGTATAACGTGATGTTTTATTCTAGCCCCAAAATCGGGCATCACTGCACTGGGCTTCTAAAGCTGAGTGACTTGCTTTGCAAGACAAAACCACCCATGTAATAGGAACCTAGTCTTCAAACTCAGTTTCCTAAAGGTAATTTCCCTTTCCAGCAGGAAGACTATATGACAAAGTAACTCACTACAGCCTAAGATCCATCCCAGTGTACATCCCCAACTTCCAAACCCCACAACTCACTATAGCCTAAAATCCCACCCAGTGTACACCCCACCTTCTAAACCCCACAGCTCACTATAGCCCAATATCCTTCTCAGTGTACACCTCCACCTTCCAAACCCCACAACTCACAATAACCTAAGATCCCTCCCTGTGTACACCTACACCCTCCAACCACCACAACTCACTATAGCCTAATATCCTTCCCAGTGTACACCTCCACCCTCCAACCCTCACTTCTGAAGCTACACTCAACCAAATTTACATTCTCGTTCTTGTAGCTAAAGTCTGGTTTACAATCCCATCTGATATAAATTTGTTATCACCTTTCTTAAATTTCACACTTCCTTATTCAAGCCAGTAGAATGAAAATACTTTCACACTCATGGTATCTAACCTCTACATCCACATCTCCCTCACTCACTTTGTAGAGAGAGACTGACTCATTTTTCATTTTTCCCCACTACACCCCCTCCCCTACACCTAATTCTCACCCTCAACTTAGACTGTCTTGTCACATGCTTTGGACAATAGATACAGCCCCCTTTTTATATTCATAGATAAATACTAGATAGTCAGCCTGCATTCTGCAAACTATTATGAGCCTAGCCAATAACTAGGAGTGACTGGAAGTCAGAATGAAACACTATATCTGGTGTTATTTAAGCGAAGACTAACCATTGCACCAAGTGCATGCCTTTCCCTCCTCTCACTCTTCTTCCTTCCAGTTAGTTTCCTTCGCAGTTGTTCCCAGCTGTACATACTGTGTACAGGCGACCCTCTGCCACAACATTCTTTCACATAATCAGCACTCGTGAGTTCAGGTCCCCAGTTTAAACAATGTTACTACTCAGTCTTAAATGCATTCTATATTGTAAAACGCTTTTCTATATTATCAAATTATTTATTATATTCATTTTTTTTATATTGTTACAAAGCATCACTCATTTTACGTACTAAAGCATGTTTCTTATGCCACAGATCTGAGTCTTTAAAATGTTCCAGTAAGACTAGTGGTTTACCAAATTTAACAAATACAAACAAATAAATAAATAAATGCTCAGCCTTTTGTGTCACTCTCCTTTTGGTCCTTGTCACTGTTATATGCTTGTGTTGCTGCCTCTGTTACAATCTCTTTACCGTCCCTACTACTCAAAGCTTCCCCCTGTTCCCCTCCTCTTTTACCCTTCTACTCCACAAAAGTACACCTGTGTACAAAAAAATATATACCTTCCTTCCTCCACCCCTTGCCATATTACCTTTCCAGTTGCCTGTCTATGTATTATAATACTTGGTGTTCCATTTATATGATAAAATGTTAGCCCTTTTTTTAATAAATACCTTTATTAAAATATCATTTGTGACACAGGCAAATGTAAACATTTCCATGCAAAAATCCTAAACTTCTAGATTTTCTTGCATATTTGGGAGACATACATATATCCTCCCATTGTTTCTTTGTGAATTGCGTATCCAGTCTCTCTTCCTAATCCTTTCTAATCTCCTCTGATTGGCTCTTATAGTATCATACAATGTTTTATATACTGTACTAATTATTCCTTTTTTAATGGCAGCTTCTGTTCTAGATTCTACTAAAAACTCTACCAGTGCTGGTCTTTTGCCCTTTGATCTTATGATCTCTAGCCCTTGAAAGGACTTTCGCCTGTGCAAGTGAACTATATATGTGATACTTTGATGTGCTTGTGAATGCATGTTATGTTGAACATGCAACCTACATGATGATGGTCAAAGGTCACATGACAAATCATTACACAGTCACTCACTTATGCAGTGACTACCATTTGTGCAACTACATGGTTTCATTATGCAGCACTGTCCATAAGGTCCAGTCCACTCACTTATGCAGTAACTACCACTTCTGAAACTACATGGTTTCATTATGCAGCATTGTCCATAAGGTCCACATTATACCAGTATTTATACATATCTAATCTCCATCAGACCACATCAAGCAATTCTGTCCACATTATTTACTGCACTTTACTTGAGTTATCTTTCTTTCTTTTTGAATACTTCAGATATCCCTACTGTGTGGCAATTTGGCAAGCAAAAATCATAAGTTCATAGGTTCATAAGTAAGTACTAGGCTATCTGCCCAAGGGCATTTATAAGCCTAGCCAGAATGTGTTGGCTTTTGCCACCACCTTAGATTTGTTCCCTGTGCCTCTGTTCAACAGAGCCATTAGTTCCCTGTGCCACTGTCCAGCAGAGCCACCGCAGTGATCCCCGGGGTAAATTTTCTGTTTCCCATCCACCCGTCAAGGTTTCTCTTGAAGAGTGTTAGTGAGGGGCTCTGGCTGATGTATATTGGAATCCTGTTTCAAAGCATGGGGAGTCTCTGGGATAGGAATCTATCACTCCAGCATGTCATATTTATCGTTGTGGTGAGGTTTATATCTCTAGAGTGTGTGGCTCTCTGGGATTTGTTTTTTTTTTTTAGGTAGAGCATGTCCATCAATTCTGGGATGGACATGGCCTTGTATGTCAGGCGGAGATCATGCAACTGAGTACAGCTAGAGTTTCTTGAGTCGGGCTGCATAGGGCATCTGTTTGAGGCCAGTAATCCTCTTGGTGAGGTACTTTTGTGGTCTTTCCAGCTGTTGCAGGTGTCTTGTAAGGTACATCCCAAATAGGGTGTTGTATTCTATTATGGGTCTAATGAGGAAATGAATCATATTAATTCATTAAAATCTTCTTTATAGTGTTCCTCATTTTCGACGTGGAAGGTTGAGAGCTATGCTAATGAGTGATGAGTAGAGAGGCACAATAACCTTTTTTGTTCAAGATGCAAACCCTTTTGTGATTAGGTGGGCCACATAGAAGGATTTTCTAACCACCTTGGCAATATGATTATCAAAGGTGAGATTACTATCTACTTGGGTCCCCAGATCCCTTATTACATTTTTTGTATTTAGGGGACTACCACCTATGTGGTAGTTCGTGGGTACTTTGTTTTTTCCAAAGGGGATGACTATGCACTTTTTGGCATTTAGCTTGAGGCCGTGATTTTGACACCAGGTATCCATCTCAGTGAGACCCATCTGGAGGGTGTCTGTATCAGCCGGATAATTAATTATGGCCCCTAGTTTGCAGTTGTCTGCAAACTTGGTCAGCCATAGTCCTCCTATGCTTGCCTGTACCTCTGAGAAGTATATATCGAACAGGAGGGGACCTAGGACTGAGCCCTGGGGGACGCCACTTGTAACCGGTTTAGAGTATGACATAGAGTCTGCAACTCTCACCATGTGGGTTCTATCCATGAGCCAGTTGGCAACCCATCTCGTGATGTAGAGGTTTATGTTCAAGCTGGTGAGCTTGTCTATAATACTAGAATGGGGAATGGTGTTGAAAGCCTTTGTGAGGTCTAGGTAGGCTGTGTGGAGCCTTGGTAACCATCTTAAAGAAGTCCACCAGGTTTAGGAGGCATGCTCTGCCCTTAACAAAGCCAAACTGGGTAGGGTCCAAGGTTTGAAGGTCCCCAATGTCTCTGTTAATGAGTTCCATGATGATGCATTCCATAGCCTTGCAGACTAGGCTAGTCAGGCTTATAGGGCGATAGTTCCCTTGGTCCGTTGTGGCTCCACCTTTGTGGAGCGGGATAACTGTTGCTGTGTTCCACTCTGTGGGTATGTAGCCTGTAGAGAGGCTGAGTTTGAACAGTGTGTTTAGGTGAGGGGTTAGTTCATTTTGGAGCTCTTGTAAGACACAGCCTGGGACACCATCTGGTCCCATTGAAGCTATGTTTTTGGCTTTGGATAGGGCTGTTTTAACCTGTGTGTCGGTGATTGATGGGGCTCAACATTCTTCTGGTATGGTTATGGGCTGTTTAGGGGGTGAGAGGGGTGGTGAAGTTTGCATTAAACCTGTTTACCAGAATGTTGGCAATATCAGTTGGTTCAGTGTATTTTGTGCCATTCTGCACTAACTCAGAGCAGATCTGAGAGTTTCCACTTAGGTTCTTGACATAGCTAAAGAACACTTTGTGGTTATCTTTGGAGTCATTGGGAATTTTTCTTTCGAAACTAGCCTTGGATGATTTAATGAAGGATCATAGTTTCTTGCTGATACTGATCAGGGATGTCTTTTCTTCTTGGGATTTTACTCTTTTCTGTGCTAGTTTCCTCCTTCTGTTGTATAGCTTGTTTATGGCAGGGGTCCACCAGACTGGTTTCCTTTTCTTGGAGGAGTGAGTCTTGGTTTTACCTGGGATAGCATGATCCATGCATTCCTGCAGATGCTCATAGAGTGTCTTTGTAAAGGTTTCAGCAGCTTGGACAGCACTGTCCTTTAGCATGGGGGCTAGGAACCTTTCCACCTTGGTCTTAAGTAACATGAAGTTTGCTTTTGAAAAGTTTTTCATGGTGGTTTCCTTGATTGGGGTGGGGGTGGAATGTGGATATCCAGAGTGATTAGTCTATGGTCTGATCTAACCAGCGAGGGGTTTATCTCCGGTGTGGAACACCGGTCACCCGTGGTGGTGATGACCAGGTCCAATATGTTGTTCCCTCTGGTGGAGGTGTTGACCAGTTGATCCAAGGCGTTTGAGTTTATAAATTTTAGGAAGCGTTGGGCAAGGGAGTTAGTACTTGAATAGTTCTCCCAGTTTATGCTTGGGTAATTGAAATCACCCAGTATTAGGGTGTTTGGTAGGACCTTCATATTTTCCAGTGTCTCCAGAAATGCGGAATGGGGGTTCTGGGCCATGGTGGGTGATCTGTAACAAGCTACAATTTGGATTGCAGTTTTGCCCGTTGTTAGTTGCACATGGATGATCTCTGATGCATTGTGCTGTGTCACTAACCTGGAGGTGTGCGTATCCTTGATGAATATGGATACACCCCCCATCTTTTGTGTTTCGGTCCTGGTGCTGTGGCCGAAAAGTATGGTATGAGTTATAGCCTAGTAGTGCTGGGGTGCTCTCAGGAGCCTTAAACCAGGTTTCTGTTACTGCACAGATGTCGATATTCTCCATACTGAACAGTGCCTTGAGTTCGTGTATTTTGAGGTTTAGACTTCTAGCATTCAGTAGCATTACCCTCAGTTTTTGGTTACTTGTGCTATTTATGGTGGTGAGTTTGTCTTTTGAGCCTTGCCTAAAAAAGACACTATGGGGCAGCAAGAGCCTTGGCCAGTATTCGAAAGCCTAAGGGTGACAGGTGCAAGCCATCTCTTGTGAAGCAACGTGGCTTGTCGAGCATGTCATCCCAGGTGGACAGATACTGGATCCCCTTTGAATGACACCAGAAACTTAGCCAATTGTTGAAATTGATCATTTTGTCTTTATACTGTGGCATCATTCTTGGTGAGGGCAGGATGCTACTCAGGGTCAGGGTCATATTGGCCTGGGCTACATGATCAGAGAGTTCTTCCATTTCTCTTTTCATGTAGTCCAGGGAGGTACATCTCAAGTCATTCACACCAACATGGATAATGACAGAGTTGTATTTGTACTTGTTCTGGAGTGACCTGAGTGCTTATGTTATATGGTGGATCCTGGCACCTGACAGGCAGCTAACTGTAACCTCCTTTTCCAGCCTAGTTAGTGGGACATCAGTGTGCCTGACTATAGAGTCACCTATTACTAGTGTGTTGGGTATGTCATTTTGCATTAAGGGCTGTGATTGCATGGCACACTGATTATGTAAAGTATGTGTTTCATGGTTGGTGATGGGGAGTGGAGGTTGCTTGGATGTCTGCTTTGGAGGTCTCTGTTGCTTTTGCAGATTTTTATTTAGAGCCTCCGAGTATGTTTTCATGTATTCATGTGTGTTATTTGCCGGTGTTGGTTTATTAGGTCTATGTGAGACTAGTGGTGTGTTGCAAGTATTACCCTTCTCCTCTTGACTGTCAGTTCCAGTCTTGGGTTGAGAGAGCTTTGCCTCCAGTTTGGCTGTATAATTGCATCTCTCACATATATTAGTGTTTGGTGGTAAGAGGAGAGGGTTGTCTGCGTACATAAGGCAGTTGTAACATTGCCTCAAAATGCCCAGATTCACCAGTTGGACTGGAGAGTCATATCCAAAACTTCCATTATTTGTGATGCATGTCAGCAGATTAATCCCACCAAACCAACTTACCCCATGAGAATTTTTGTATGCTTAAATGTACTTCACTTGTGGAGTCATATGAATCTTTACAACTTATCAAGTCCAATGCTACTGAGAACATCTATCCACTGTTCTTACTAGAATTGACATAAGTGATGAGAAATGTTTGTGATAAAGTCATACATTATATCATTATGTACAGGATCAAGTAACCCAAGGAAGCTGATACAGGGGAACTGTGTAATTTAAATGTACAAACTTATTTTTCTGCAGACTCAACACCCTTAATCATTGCATTAATTAAGATATTGTTTGACTGTAAATCACTGTTTCTTTCCAT